>NW_025546991.1:25000-112500 GCF_905237065.1 Salmo salar | reverse complement strand
CGTATCAGATTAGCAGGTTAGGAGAATTAACGTAGCAGGTTAGGAGAATTAACGTAGCAGGTTAGGGAGAATTAACGTATCAGGTTAGGGAGAATTAACGTAGCAGGTTAGGAGAATTAACGTAGCAGGTTAGGAGAATTAACGTATCAGGTTAGGAGAATTAACGTAGCAGATTAGGAGAATTAACGTAGCAGGTTAGGAGAATTAACATAGCAGGTTAGGAGAATTAACGTAGCAGGTTAGGAGAATTAACGTAGCAGGTTAGGAGAATTAACGTAGCAGGTTAGGAGGTTAGGAGAATTAACATAGCAGGTTAGGAGAATTAACGTAGCAGGTTAGGAGAATTAACGTAGCAGGTTAGGAGAATTAACGTAGCAGGTTAGGAGAATTAACGTAGCACGTTAGGGAGAATTAACGTAGCAGGTTAGGAGGTTAGGAGAATTAACGCAGCAGGTTAGGAGAATTAACGTAGCAGGTTAGGAGAATTAACGTAGCAGGTTAGGAGAATTAACGTAGCAGGTTAGGAGAATTAACGTAGCAGGTTAGGAGAATTAACGTAGCAGGTTAGGGAGAATTAATGTAGCAGGTTGGGAGAATTAACGTAGCAGGTTAGGAGAATTAACGTAGCAGGTTGGGAGAATTAACGTAGCAGGTTGGGAGAATTAACGTAGCAGGTTAGGAGAATTAACGTAGCAGGTTAGGGAGAATTAACGTTGGCAGAATAGGAGAATTAACGTAGCAGGTTAGGAGAATTAACGTAGCAGGTTAGGAGAATTAACGTGCTGTAGCAGGTTAGGAGAATTAACGTGCTGTAGCAGGTTAGGAGAATTAACGTAGCAGGTTAGGAGAATTAACGTAGCAGATTAGGAGAATTAACATAGCAGGTTAGGAGAATTAACGCAGCAGGTTAGGAGAATTAACGTTAGGAGAATTAACGCAGCAGGTTAGGAGAATTAACGCAGCAGGTTAGGAGAATTAACGTAGCAGGTTGGGAGAATTAACGTAGCAGGTTGGGAGAATTAACGTAGCAGGTTAGGAGAATTAACGTAGCAGGTTAGGAGAATTAACGTTAGCAGGTTAGGAGAATTAACGTAGCAGGTTAGGGAGAATTAATGTAGCAGGTTAGGAGAATTAACGTAGCAGGTTAGGAGAATTAACGTGAGCAGGTTAGGAGAATTAACGTAGCAGGTTAGGAGAATTAACGTAGCAGGTTAGGAGAATTAACGTGGCAGAATAGGAGAATTAACGTAGCAGGTTAGGAGAATTAACGTAGCAAGTTAGGAGAATTAACGTAGCAGGTTAGGAGAATTAACGTGAGCAGCTTAGGAGAATTAACGTACCGTAGCAGGTTAGGAGAATTAACGTAGCAGGTTAGGAGAATTAACGGATCAGGTTAGGAGAATTAACGTAGCAGGTTAGGAGAATTAACGCAGTAGGTTAGGAAAATTAACGTAGCAGGTTAGGAGAATTAACGTAGCAGGTTAGGAGAATTAACGTAGCAGGTTAGGAGAATTAATGTAGCAGGTTAGGAGCTTAGGAGAATTAACGTAGCAGGTTGGGAGAATTAACGTAGCAGGTTAGGAGAATTAACGTAGCAGGTTGGGAGAATTAACGTGGCAGGTTAGGAGAATTAACGCAGCAGGTTAGGAGAATTAACGTAGCAGGTTAGGAGGTTAGGAGAATTAACGTAGCAGGTTAGGAGAATTAGCGTAGCAGGTTAGGAAAATTAACGTGGCAGGTTAGGAGAATTATTGTAGTAGGTTGGGAGAATTAACGCAGCAGGTTAGGAGAATTGCGTAGCAGGTTAGGAGAATTAACGTAGCAGGTTGGGAGAATTAACGTAGCAGGTTAGGAGAATTAACGTAGCAGGTTGGGAGAATTAACGTAGCAGGTTAGGAGAATTAACGTGGCAGGTTAGGAGAATTAACGTAGCAGGTTAGGAGGTTAGGAGAATTAACGCAGCAGGTTAGGGAGAATTAACGTAGCAGGTTAGGAGAATTAACGTAGCAGGTTAGGATAATTAACGTAGCAGGTTAGGAGAATTAACGTAGCAGGTTAGGAGAATTAACATAGCAGGTTAGGAGAATTAACGCAGCAGGTTAGGAGGTTAGGAGAATTAACGCAGCAGGTTAGGAGAATTAACGTAGCGTATTAGGAGAATTAACGTAGCAGGTTAGGAGGTTAGGAGAATTAACATAGCAGGTTAGGAGAATTAACGTAGGAGGTTTGGAGGTTAGGAGAATTAACGCAGCAGGTTAGGAGAATTAACGTAGCAGGTTAGGAGAATTAACGTAGGAGGTTAGGAGGTTAGGAGAATTAACGCAGCAGGTTAGGAGAATTAACATAGCAGGTTAGGAGAATTAACGTAGCAGGTTAGGAGAATTAACGCAGCAGGTTAGGAGAATTAACGTAGCAGGTTAGGAGAATTAACGTAGCAGGTTAGGAGGTTGGGAGAATTAACGTAGCAGGTTAGGAGAATTAACGTAGCAGGTTAGGAGAATTAACGTAGCAGGTTAGGAGAATGAGGTTAAGTTTAGGAAAAGGCTTAGCTAAAATGCTCTCACAGGCACAAAACGGTCTTGAGTGGCAACAAATCTGCCCAGTTAGCGGTTTGATTTCCATCCTCCCTCTCCTGTTGATACGCCCGTTAATGTTGACACACACACACACACACACACACACACACACACACACACACACACACACACACACACACACACACACACACACACACACACACACACACACACCTACCAGGGGTACACACACCTACCAGGGGGTACACACACCTACCAGGGGGTACACACACCTACCAGGGGTACTAACACCTACCAGGGGGTACACACACCTACCAGGGGTACTAACACCTACCAGGGGTACACACACCTACCAGGGGTACACACACCTACCAGGGGGTACACACACCTACCAGGGGGTGTAGGAAGCAGCGATGAAGAAGTAGATGGCCATTCTGTCACACATGTGGAAACGCTGCTCCACTAGACTGTAGAGAGACAGTTATTACACACAGTTATTACACACAGTTATTATACACACAGTTATTATACACAGTTATTATACACACAGTTATTACACACACAGTTATTATACACACAGTTATTATACACACAGTTATTATACACACAGTTATTACACACAGTTATTACACACACAGTTATTATACACACAGTTGTTACACACACAGTTATTATACACACAGTTATTATACACACAGTTATTATACACAGTTATTACACACAGTTATTACACACACAGTTATTACACACACAGTTATTATACACACAGTTATTATACACACAGTTATTACACACACAGTTATTATACACACAGTTATTATACACACAGTTATTACACACACAGTTATTACACACACAGTTATTATACACACAGTTATTACACACAGTTATTACACACACAGTTATTACACACACAGTTATTATACACACAGTTATTATACACACAGTTATTACACACAGTTATTACACACACAGTTATTATACACACAGTTATTATACACACAGTTATTACACACAGTTATTACACACACAGTTATTATACACACAGTTATTATACACACAGTTATTACACACAGTTATTACACACACAGTTATTACACACAGTTATTACACACACAGTTATTATACACACAGTTATTATACACACAGTTATTACACACACAGTTATTATACACAGTTATTATACACAGTTATTATACACACAGTTATTACACACACAGTTATTATACACAGTTATTATACACAGTTATTATACACACAGTTATTACACACAGTTATTACACACAGTTATTATACACACAGTTATTATACACAGTTATTATACACACAGTTATTATACACAGTTATTATACACACAGTTATTACACACAGTTATTACACACACAGTTATTACACACAGTTATTACACACAGTTATTACACACACAGTTATTATACACAGTTATTATACACAGTTATTATACACACAGTTATTACACACACAGTTATTATACACAGTTATTATACACAGTTATTACACACACAGTTATTACACACAGTTATTACACACAGTTATTATACACACAGTTATTATACACAGTTATTATACACACAGTTATTATACACAGTTATTATACACACAGTTATTACACAGTTATTACACACACAGTTATTACACACAGTTATTACACACAGTTATTATACACACAGTTATTATACACAGTTATTACACACACAGTTATTATACACACAGTTATTATACACAGTTATTAGACACACAGTTATTATACACACAGTTATTACACACAGTTATTACACACAGTTATTATACCCACAGTTATTACACACAGTTATTATACACACAGTTATTATACACAGTTATTATACACACAGTTATTATACACAGTTATTACACACACAGTTATTACACACAGTTATTATACACACAGTTATTACACACACAGTTATTATACACAGTTATTATACAAAGTTATTATACACACAGTTATTACACACACAGTTATTATACACAGTTATTATACACAGTTATTATACACACAGTTATTATACACAGTTATTACACACACAGTTATTATACACACAGTTATTACACACAGTTATTATACACAGTTATTATACACACAGTTATTATACACAGTTATTACACACACAGTTATTACACACACAGTTATTACACACACAGTTATTATACACACAGTTATTACACACAGTTATTATACACAGTTATTATACACACAGTTATTACACACACAGTTATTATACACAGTTATTATACACACAGTTATTACACACAGTTATTATACACACAGTTATTATACACAGTTATTATACACACAGTTATTACACACAGTTATTATACACACAGTTATTATACACAGTTATTATACACACGGTTATTACACACACAGTTATTATACACAGTTATTATACACAGTTATTATACACACAGTTATTACACACACAGTTATTACACACAGTTATTACACAGTTATTATACACACAGTTATTATACACAGTTATTATACACACAGTTATTATACACAGTTATTATACACACAGTTATTACACACAGTTATTACACACACAGTTATTACACACAGTTATTACACACAGTTATTATACACACAGTTATTATACACAGTTATTACACACACAGTTATTATACACAGTTATTAGACACACAGTTATTACAAACAGTTATTATACACACAGTTATTACACACAGTTATTACACACAGTTATTATACACAGTTATTACACACAGTTATTATACACACAGTTATTATACACACAGTTATTATACACACAGTTATTATACACAGTTATTACACACACAGTTATTATACACAGTTATTACACACAGTTATTACACACACAGTTATTATACACACAGTTATTATACACACAGTTATTATACACACAGTTATTATACACAGTTATTACACACACAGTTATTATACACAGTTATTATACACACAGTTATTATACACACAGTTATTACACACACAGTTATTATACACAGTTATTATACACACAGTTATTATACACACAGTTATTATACACACAGTTATTATACACGGTTATTACACACGGTTATTATACACAGTTATTATACACACGGTTATTACACACGGTTATTACAGTTATTATACACACAGTTATTACACACAGTTATTACACACACAGTTATTACACACACAGTTATTATACACAGTTATTACACACACAGTTATTACACAGTTATTATACACACAGTTATTATACACACAGTTATTACAGACACAGTTATTATACACACAGTTATTACACACACAGTTATTACACACAGCGTTATTACACACAGTTATTATACACAGAGTTATTACACACACAGTTATTATACACACAGTTATTACACACACAGTTATTACACACACAGTTATTATAGACACAGTTATTACACACAGTTATTACACACACAGTTATTATACACGCAGTTATTACACACAGTTATTACACACAGTTATTATACACACAGTTATTACACACAGTTATTATACACACAATTATTACACAGTTATTACACACAGTTATTATACACACAGTTATTATACACACAATTATTACACACAGTTATTACACAGTTATTACACACAGTTATTATACACACAGTTATTACACACAGTTATTACACACAGTTATTATACACAGTTATTACACACAGTTATTATACACACAATTATTACACACACAGTTATTATACACAGTTATTATACACACAGTTATTACACACAGTTATTATACACACAGTTATTATAGACACAGTTATTACACACAGTTATTATACACACAGTTATTATACACACAGTTATTATACACACAGTTATTATACATGCAGTTATTATACACACAGTTATTACACACAGTTATTACACACACAGTTATTACACACAGTTATTACACACACAGGTATTATACACACACACACAGTTATTACACACACAGTTATTACACACAGTTATTACACACAGTTATTGTACACACAGGTATTATACACAAACACAGTTATTATACACACAGGTATTATACACAAACACAGTTATTATACACACAGTTATTATACACAAGCAAAGTTATTATACACACACAGTTATTATAAAGTTATTATAAACCGTTATTATACACAGCTATCAATAAGTTATTATACAGTTATTATACAGTTATTATACAGTTATTATACACGCACAGGTATTATAAACTGTTATTACAGTTATTACACACGGTTATTATACACAAAGTTATTACACATAGTTATTATACACACACACAGTTATTATAAAAGTATTATACACAGTTATTACACAGATATTACAAACCATTATTATACAGTTATTATACACACACAGGTATTATAAACAGTTATTATACAGTTATTATACATGCAGTTATTGCACACAGTTATTACCCGGTATTATACACTCAGTTATAGTACACAGTTAATATACACGCAGTTATTATACAGTTATTATACACACAGTTATTATACAGTTATTATACACACAGGTATTATAAACAGTTATTATACACACAGGTATTATAAACAGTTATTATAGTTATTGTACACACAGCTATTACACAGTTATTATACACAATTATTATACAGTTAATATACACAGTTATTATACACAATTATTATACAGTTAATATACACAGTTATTATACACAGTTATTACAGTTATTATACACAGTTACTATACACACACAGTTATTATACACAGTTATTACAGTTATTATACACAGTTACTATACACACACAGTTATTATACACAGTTATTACAGTTATTATACACAGTTACTATACACACACAGTTATTATACACAGTTATTACAGTTATTATACACAGTTACTATACACACACAGTTATTATACACACACACACACAGTTATTATACCCACAGTTATTACACACAGTTATTATACTGTGACGACCCTCCCACTCTGATACGACCCTCCCACTCTGATACGATCCTCCCACTCTGATACGACCCTCCCACTCTGATACGACCCTCCCACTCTGATACGATCCTCCCACTCTGATACGACCCTCCCACTCTGCGACGACCCTCCCACTCTGATACGATCCTCCCACTCTGATACGACCCTCCCACTCTGATACGACCCTCCCACTCTGATACGACCCTCCCACTCTGATACGACCCTCCCACTCTGCGTCGACCCTCCCACTCTGATACGACCCTCCCACTCTGATACGACCCTCCCACTCTGCGATGACCCTCCCACTCTGATACGACCCTCCCACTCTGATACGACCCTCCCACTCTGCGACGACCCTCCCACTCTGATACGACCCTCCCACTCTGATACCGACCCTCCCACTCTGATACGACCCTCCTACTCTGATACGACCCTCCCATTCTGATACGACTCTGCGACGACCCTCCCACTCTGATACGACCCTCCCACTCTGATACGACCCTCCCACTCTGATACGACTCTGCGACGACCCTCCCACTCTGATACGACCCTCCCACTCTGATACGACTCTGCGACGACCCTCCCACTCTGATACGACCCTCCCACTCTGATACGACCCTCCCACTCTGATACGACCCTCCCACTCTGATACGACCCTCCCACTCTGATACGACCCTCCCACTCTGCGACGACCCTCCCACTCTGATACGACCCTCCCACTCTGCGACGACCCTCCCACTCTGTCTGACGACCCTCCCACTCTGATACCGACCCTCCCACTCTGATACGTCCCTCCCACTCTGATACGACCCTCCCACTCTGATACGACCCTCCCACTCTGATACGACCCTCCCACTCTGATACGTCCCTCCCACTCTGATACGACCCTCCCACTCTGATACGACCCTCCCACTCTGATACGACCCTCCCACTCTGCGACGACCCTCCCACTCTGATACGACCCTCCCACTCTGCGACGACCCTCCCACTCTGTCTGACGACCCTCCCACTCTGATACGACCCTCCCACTCTGATACGTCCCTCCCACTCTGATACGACCCTCCCACTCTGATCCGACCCTCCCACTCTGATACGACCCTCCCACTCTGATACGACCCTCCCACTCTGCGATGACCCTCCCACTCTGATACGACCCTCCCACTCTGATACGACCCTCCCACTCTGCGACGACCCTCCCACTCTGATACGACCCCTCCCACTCTGCGACGACCCTCCCACTCTGATACGACCCTCCCACTCTGATACGACCCTCCTACTCTGATACGACCCTCCCACTCTGATACGACCCTCCCACTCTGATACGACCCTCCCACTCTGCGATGACCCTCCCACTCTGATACGACCCTCCCACTCTGATACGACCCTCCCACTCTGATACGACCCTCCCACTCTGCGACGACCCTCCCACTCTGATACGACCCTCCCACTTTGTCTGACGACCCTCCCATTCTGATACGACCCTCCCACTCTGCGACGACCCTCCCACTCTGATACGACCCTCCCACTCTGATACGACCCTCCCACTCTGATACGACCCTCCCACTCTGATACGATCCTCCCACTCTGATACGACCCTCCCACTCTGTCTGACGACCCTCCCACTCTGATACGACCCTCCCACTCTGTCTGACGACCCTCCCACTCTGTCTGACGACCCTCCCACTCTGCGACGACCCTCCCACTCTGATACGACCCTCCCACTCTGTCTGACGACCCTCCCACTCTGCGACGACCCTCCCACTCTGTCTGACGACCCTCCCACTCTGATACGACCCTCCCACTCTGTCTGACGACCCTCCCACTCTGATACGACCCTCCCACTCTGTCTGACGACCCTCCCACTCTGATACGACCCTCCCACTCTGTCTGACGACCCTCCCACTCTGCGACGACCCTCCCACTCTGTCTGCCAAATTCTTCCTCTTTGCTCTTGTTTTCCTTAATAGGATGTCTGTGGGTCGGAGCCGGGAGGGTCGTCAGCGACATGGGACAGACCTGGGATCGGGTGTGTCCCGGGATAAATACACCTTTCCCCCATTCATTGAGGAGACTTTCTCCACGCAGACACACTGTTGGATTTTGGTTGTGCCATTTCTGTGGGAGGGAGGGGCTGCGCTTAGGGAGGCTGGAGGAGGGGCCATCGCGTGCACCATCTGTGGCCGCAGAGGGCACACTGCCGGTCGGTTCTGGGTTGGTCCCTCTGGGAGTCGAGGCAGCAGGCAGAGCACTCTGGCGTCACCCCAGGTGAGTCTGCACCACTCTCATCCAGAGTCCTCTGTTGTCCACCTGTTTGTACCTGTTTGTTTTCCTGAGTTTTCCCAGCATAAGGCGCTCGTCGTTTCAGGCACGGCTGGGAATTTTATCGACAGAGCGTTCGCCCTTAGTTTAGGGATCCCCGTTATTATTCCTGTGGTTAGACCTTTCCCGGTACACGCTCTGGATAGTCGACCATTAGAGTCCGGGCTAATCAGGGAAGCCACCATCTCCCCTGGCCATGGTGACGCAAGGGGGTCACGAGGAGAAGATCAGTCTCTTCCTCATTGACTCTCCTGCATTTCCCGTGGTGCTAGGCCTTTCCTGGTTGGCTCGTCATAACCCCACCATTTCCTGGCAACAGAGGGCTCTCACGGGGTGGTCGCGAGAGTGCTCGGGGAGGTGTGTAGGGGTTTCCGTTGGTGCTACCACGGTGGAAAGTCCAGACCAGGTCTCCACCGTGCGCATCCCCCTGAATCTGCCGATTTGGCTCTCGCCTTCTCCAAGAAGAAGGCGACTCAATTACCACCCCATCGACGGGGGGATTGTGCGATAAATCTCCTGGTAGACGCTGCACTTCCCAGGAGTCACGTGTATCCTCTGTCGCAAGCAGAGACGGCGGCTATGGAGACATATGTCTCTGATTCCCTGCGTCAGGGGGACATTCGGTCCTCCACTTCACCCGCCACCTCGAGTTTCTTTTTGGTGAAGAAGAAGGACGCAGGTTTACGCCCCGTGCATTGACTATCGAGGTCTCAATCAAATCCCGATGAGGTACAGTTACCCGCTACCTCTCATCGCCACGGCGATTGAGTCAATGCACGGGGCGCGCGTCTTCACTAAACTGGATCTCAGGAGCGCGTACAACCTGGTGCGTATTCAGGAGGGAGACGAGTGGAAGACGGTGTTTAGTACAACCTTTAGGGCATTATGAGTACCTCGTCATGCCGTACGGGTTGATGAACGCTCCATCAGTCTTCCAATCCTTTGTGGACGAGATCTTCAGGGACCTGCACGGGCAGGGTGTAGTGGTGTATATCGACGACATTCTGATATACTCCGCTACACGCGACGAGCATGTGTCTCTGGTACGCAGGGTGCTGGGTCATGACCTGTACGTCAAGGCTGAGAAATGCCTGTTCTTCCAACAGTCCGTCTCCTTCCTAGGGTACCGCATTTCCACCTCAGGGGTGGAGATGGAGAGTGATCGCATTTCAGCCGTGCGTAATTGGCCGACTCCCACCACGGTAAAGGAGGTGCAGAGGTTTTTAGGGTTTGCCAACTACTACCGGAGGTTTATCCTGTCAGGGATTTCTTCGTCGGAGGACGATATAGCGAAATCATCGTCGGAAAAAGATTACCAAAATGCAGCAGGGTTGTGATAGTTCATTTTTGAACATTTAATAAACTCAAAAACGAACATACAAAAATAACAAAACGAACTCGCGATTTACAGACAGTCCTGTTAGGCTCACACACGCTAAACACGAAACAATCTCCCACAAATACACAGACAAACACACCCAACTAATATAGGACTTCCAATCAAAGGCAACACCACACAGCTGCCTTCAATTGGAAGTCCACCCCAATTAACTCAACATAGAAACAGATCAACCAGACTACACATAGAAATACATCAACATAGACCATAACTCAAAACCCGGAAATAATAAATCAAACGCCCTCCTAACTAACACACCACCCTGAACCACATAAAACAAATACCCTCTGCCACGTCCTGACCAAACTAAAATGACAATTAACCCTTATACTGGCCAGGACGTGACATATCCGGGGTTTTGGCCAGGTGGCTGCTCCCATTACCTCACTGCTGAAGGGGGGTCCTGTACGTCTGCAGTGGTCGGCTGAGGCGGACAGGGCTTTTGGGCACCTGAGAACTCTGTTTACCTCGGCTCCCGTGCTGGCCCATCCGGATCCCTCTTTGGCGTTCATAGTGGAGGTGGACCCGTCTGAGGCTGGGATAGGAGCTATGCTCTCTCAGCGCTCAGGCACGCCAACGAAGCTCCGCCCCTGTGCTTTCTTCTCGAAGAAGCTCAGCCCGACGGAGCGAAACTATGACGTGGGGGACCGGGAGCTGTTGGCTGTCGTCAAGGCTTTGAAGGCATGGAGACATTGGCTTGAGGGGGCTAAACAACCTTTTCTCATCTGGACTGACCACCGCAATCTGGAGTACATCCGGGCAGCGAGGAGACTGAATCCTCATCAGGCAAGGTGGGCCATGTTCTTTACCCGTTTTGTGTTTACCATGTCCTACAGACCAGGTTCCCAGAATATGAAGGCAGATGCACTGTCCCGGCTGTATGACACAGAGGAGCGGCCCCTGGATCAGACTCCCATACTCCCGGCCTCCTGCCTGGTATCGCCGGTCATGTGGGAGCTGGACGTGGACATTGAGCAGGCGTTGCGTACAGAGCCCGCTCCCCCTCCAGTGTCCCGTCGAGGCGTCTGTACGTCCCGTCTGCTGTCCGTGACCAGTTGATCTATTGGGTCCACAAGTCCTCTGGTCATCCGGGGATCGGTCGGACAGTGAGCTGTCTGACTGGGAAGTACTGGTGGCCCACTTTGGCTAAGGACGTGAGGGTTTATGTTTCCTCTTGCTCGGTGTGCACCCAGTGCAAGTCTCCTAGGCACCTGCCCAGAAGTAAGTTACAACCCTTACCCGTTCCACAACGGCCGTGGTCGCACCTATCGGTAGATTTCCTTAACGATCTTCCTCCCTCACAGGGTAACACCGCAATCCTGGTCGTTGTGGATCGTTTTCTAAGTGCTGTCATCTCCTCCCTTTACCCGGTCTCCCTACGGCCCTACAGACTGCGGAGGCCCTGTTTACACACGTCTTCCGGCACTACGGGGTGCCTGAGGACATAGTGTCTGATCGGGGTCCCCAGTTCACGTCGAGGGTCTGGAGGGCGTTCATGGAACAACTGGGGTCTCGGTCAGCCTTACCTCAGGGTTTCACCCAGAGAGTAATGGGCAGGTGGAGAGAGTAAACCAGGATGTGGGTAGGTTTCTGAGGTCCTATTTCCAGGACTGGCCGGGGAGTGGGCAGCGTTCGTGCCCTGGGCAGAGATGGCCCAGAAATCGCTCCGCCACTCCTCCACTAACCTTACCCCCTTCCAGTGCGTACTGGGGTATCAGTCAGTTCTGGCTCCTTGGCATCAGAGTCAGACCGAGGCTCCTGCGGTGGACGACTGGTTCTGGCGTGCGGAGGAAACATGGGACGCCGCCCATGTCCACCTTCAGCGCGCCTCGCTGCGTCAGAAAGTGGGCGCAGACCGTCACCGCAGTGAGGACCGGGTCTGGCTCTCGACCCGAAACCTGCCCCTTCGCCTGCCCTGCCGGAAGCTGGGCCCACGGTTTGTGGGGCCATTCAAAGTCCCGAGGAGACTGAACGAGGTGCGTTACAGGTTACCGCTTCCCCCCGATTACCGTATTAACCCCTCGTTCCATGTGTCTCTCCTCAGGCCGGTGGTGGTTGGTCCGCTCCAGGAATCTGAGGTGCGGGAGGTTCCTCTGCCCCCTCTGGACATCGAGGGGGCGCCCCGGCGTACTCTGTTCGTTCCATCCTGGATTCGAGACGTCGGGCGGGTGGCCTTCAGTACCTCATGGAGTGGGAGGGGTACGGATCGGAGGAGAGGCGCTGGGTTCCGGTGGCGGATGTGTTGGACCCTGAACTGCTGCGCGAGTTCCACCGTCGCCGGCCGGATCGCCCTGCGCCTCGCCCTCTGGGTCGTCCCCGAGGTCGGTGCCAACGCGCTGCTGGAGCCACGGGGGGGGGGGGGGTACTGTCACGACTTCCGCTGAAGTCGGCTCCTCTCCTTGTTCGGGCGGCGTTCGGCGGTCAATGTCACCGGCTTTCTAGGCCATCGCCGCTCCATTTGTTTTGTCTTGTTCCCTGCACACCTGGTTTTCATTCCCTAATCACACAGCATGTATTTATTCCTCTGTTCCCCTCCATGTCTTTGTGTGAGATTGTAATTGTTACGTGTTTCGTGTGTACCAGGCTGGGTTTTTGTCCGTTAGTATTGGGAAACACTGACAGACTCTCAGAACATAGACAACCAGGATCCTTCAGTATATGGAAACACTAAAAGAATCCAGACTGACAACGTTTAAACACCAAATAACGTAGAGCAGAAATAGGCCGATACCCGCTAATTATCATAATCCAGGAAAAAAAAAACGTTAAATTCTACAACCACCTAAAAGGAAGCGATTCCCAAACCTTCCATAACAAAGCCATCACCTACAGAGAGATGAACCTGGAGAAGAGTCCCCTAAGCAAGCTGGTCCTGGGGCTCTGTTCACAAACACAAACAGACCCCACAGAGCCCCAGGACAGCAACACAAACAGACCCCACAACCAAATCATGTGAAAATAAAAAATATATTTACTTTGGAAAGAATTAACAAAAAAACAGAGCAAACTAGAATGCTATTTGTCCCTAAACAGAGAGGACACAGAGGCAGAATACCTGACCACTGTGACTGACCCAAACTTAACAGACGCTTTGACAGGTTATATCCTGCCTGTTTGGCCCTGTCCGGGGGTATCATCGGATGGGGCCACAGTGTCTTCTGATCCCTCCTGTCTCAGCCTCCAGTATTTATGCTGCAGTAGTTTATGTGTCGGGGGGCTAGGGTCAGTCTGTTACATCTGGAGTATTTCTCTTGTCTTGTCCGGTGTCCTGTGTGAATTTAAATATGCTCTCTCTAATTCTCTCTTTCTCTCTTTCTGTCTTTCTCTCGGAGGACCTGAGCCCTAGGACCATGCCTCAGGACTACCTGGTATGATGACTCCTTGCTGTCCCCAGTCCACCTGGCCGTGCTGCTGCTCCAGTTTCAACTGTTCTGCCTGCGGCTATGGAACCCTGACCTGTTCACCGGACGTGCTTGTTGCACCCTCGACAACTACTATGATTATTATTATTTGACCATGCTGGTCATTTCATGAACATTTTAACATCTTGACCATGTTCTGTTATAATATCCACCCTGCACAGCCAGAAGAGGACTGGCCACCCTCATAGCCTGGTTCCTCTCTAGGTTTCTTCCTAGGTTTTTGGCCTTTCTAGGGAGTTTTTCCTAGGGAGTTTTTCCTAGCCACCGTGCTTCTTTCACATGCATTGCTTGCTGTTTGGGGTTTAAGGCTGGGTTTCTGTACAGCACTTTGAGAATATCAGCTGATGTACGAAGGGCTATATAAATACATTTGATTTGATTTGACTATGTACTGTGAGCATAGCCTTGCTATTGAGAAAGGTCACTGTTGGCTCTCAAGAGAAGACAGGCTATGTGCAACACTGCCCACAAAATGAGGTGGAAACTGAGCTGCCACTTCCTAACCTCCTGCCCAAATGTATGACCATATTAAAGACACATATTTCCCTCAAATTACACAGATCCACAAAGAATTAGAAAACAAACCCAATTTTGATAAACTCCCATATCTACTGGGTGAAATACCACAGAGTTTAATCACAGCAGCAAGATGTGTGACCTGTTGCCGCAAGAAAAGGTCAACCAGTGAAGAACAAACACCATTGTAAATACAACCCATATTTATGTTTATTTATTTTCCCTTTTGGACTTTAACTATTTGCACATCGTTACAACACTGTAGACATGACATGACATCTGAAATGTCTCTCTATTCAGAGATACTAACCGGAGGTGTCTGATCAGAGATACTAACCGTCTGATCAGAGATACTAACCGTCTGATCAGAGATACTAACCGTCTGATCAGAGATACTAACCGGAGGTGTCTGATCAGAGATACTAACCGGAGGTGTCTGATCAGAGATACTAACCGTCTGATCAGAGATACTAACCGTCTGATCAGAGATACTAACCGGAGGTGTCTGATCAGAGATACTAACCGTCTGATCAGAGATACTAACCGTCTGATCAGAGATACTAACCGGAGGTGTCTGATCAGAGATACTAACCGTCTGATCAGAGATACTAACCGTCTGATCAGAGATACTAACCGGAGGTGTCTGATCAGAGATACTAACCGTCTGATCAGAGATACTAACCGGAGGTGTCTGATCAGAGATACTAACCGGAGGTGTCTGATCAGAGATACTAACCGGAGGTGTCTGATCAGAGATACTAACCGGAGGTGTCTGATCAGAGATACTAACCGTCTGATCAGAGATACTAACCGGAGGTGTCTGATCAGAGATACTAACCGGAGGTGTCTGATCAGAGATACTAACCGGAGGTGTCTGATCAGAGATACTAACCGGAGGTGTCCGATCAGAGATACTAACCGTCTGATCAGAGATACTAACCGTCTGATCAGAGATACTAACCGGAGGTGTCTGATCAGAGATACTAATCGTCTGATCAGAGATACTAACTGTTTGATCAGAGATACTAACCGGAGGTGTCTGATCAGAGATACTAACCGTCTGATCAGAGATACAAACTGGAGGTGTCTGATCAGAGATACTAACCGTCTGATCAGAGATACTAACCGGAGGTGTCTGATCAGAGATACTAACCGTCTGATCAGAGATACTAACCGGAGGTGTCTGATCAGAGATACTAACCGTCTGATCAGAGATACTAACCGAGGTGTCTGATCAGAGATACTAACCGGAGGTGTCTGATCAGAGATACTAACCGTCTGATCAGAGATACTAACCGGAGGTGTCTGATCAGAGATACTAACCGTCTGATCAGAGATACTAACCGTCTGATCAGAGATACTAACCGGAGGTGTCTGATCAGAGATACTAACCGGAGGTGTCTGATCAGAGATACTAACCGGAGGTGTCTGATCAGAGATACTAACCGTCTGATCAGAGATACTAACCGGAGGTGTCTGATCAGAGATACTAACCGGAGGTGTCTGATCAGAGATACTAACCGGAGGTGTCTGATCAGAGATACTAACCGGAGGTGTCCGATCAGAGATACTAACCGTCTGATCAGAGATACTAACCGTCTGATCAGAGATACTAACCGGAGGTGTCTGATCAGAGATACTAACCGTCTGATCAGAGATACTAACTGTTTGATCAGAGATACTAACCGGAGGTGTCTGATCAGAGATACTAACCGTCTGATCAGAGATACAAACCGGAGGTGTCTGATCAGAGATACTAACCGTCTGATCAGAGATACTAACCGGAGGTGTCTGATCAGAGATACTAACCGTCTGATCAGAGATACTAACCGGAGGTGTCTGATCAGAGATACTAACCGTCTGATCAGAGATACTAACCGGAGGTGTCTGATCAGAGATACTAACCGGAGGTGTCTGATCAGAGATACTAACCGTCTGATCAGAGATACTAACCGGAGGTGTCTGATCAGAGATACTAACCGTCTGATCAGAGATACTAACCGTCTGATCAGAGATACTAACCGGAGGTGTCTGATCAGAGATACTAACCGGAGGTGTCTGATCAGAGATACTAACCGGAGGTGTCTGATCTTCCAGGCCACGGTGTGAAACAGAGTGGAGGAGATGAATAGACCGCTAAGCCCCGCCCCGTACAACCAGGCAGCAGCAGCCTGCCATTGGTCCACAGACAGGAAGTAGAGTACAGACCCGCCCACCAGGCTGGGGATGATCCAGACCTGTGGAGGATCATGGGTAAACAAGGCATTGTGGGTAGAACCAGAGATAAACAGATGAATCTGTAGATAGGTGGTGTGTGTAACTCACTCCATGGGTGGCACAGTTCGCGGCATGTTCATAGTCTGTAGGTCGATATCTCTCACTGGATGGAACTCTGCCATTCATGAACCTGGAAAACACACAACCAGGATACTGCTGAACACAACCAGGATACTGCTGAACACAACCTGGATACTGCTGAACACTACCAGGATACTGCTGAACACAACCAGGATACTGCTGAACACAACCAGGATACTGCTGAACACAACCAGGATACTGCCATTCAACCAGGATACTGCTGAACACAACCTGGATACTGCTGAACACTACCAGGATACTGCTGAACACAACCAGGATACTGCTGAACACAACCTGGATACTGCTGAACACTACCAGGATACTGCTGAACACAACCTGGATACTGCTGAACACTACCAGGATACTGCTGAACACAACCAGGATACTGCTGAACACATCCAGGATACTGCTGAACACAACCAGGATACTGCTGAACACAACCAGGATACTGCTGAACACAACATGGATACTGCTGAACACAACCAGGATACTGCTGAACACAACCAGGATACTGCTGAACACAACCAGGATACTGCCATTCAACCAGGATACTGCTGAACACAACCAGGATACTGCTGAACACAACCAGGATACTGCTGAACACAACCAGGATACTGCTGAACACAACCAGGATACTGCTGAACACAACCAGGATACTGCTGAACACTACCAGGATACTGCTGAACACTACCAGGATACTGCTGAACACAACCAGGATACTGCTGAACACAACCATTCAACCAGGATACTGCTGAACACAACCAGGATACTGCTGAACACAACCAGGATACTGCTGAACACAACCTGGATACTGCTGAACACAACCAGGATACTGCTGAACACTACCAGGATACTGCTGAACACAACCAGGATACTGATGAACACAACCAGGATACTGCTGAACACAACCAGGATACTGCTGAACACTACCAGGATACTGCTGAACACAACCAGGATACTGCTGAACACAACCAGGATACTGCTGAACACAACCAGGATACTGCTGAACACAACCAGGATACTGCTGAACACAACCAGGATACTGCTGAACACAACCAGGATACTGCTGAACACAACCATTAAACCTGGATACTGCTGAACACAACCAGGATACTGCTGAACACAACCAGGATACTGCTGAACACAACCTGGATACTGCTGAACACAAACAGGATACTACTGAACACAACCAGGATACTGCTGAACACAACCAGGATACTGCTGAACACAACCAGGATACTGCTGAACACTAACTGGATACTGCTGAACACTAACTGGATACTGCTGAACACAACCAGGATACTGCTGAACACAACATGGATACTGCTGAACACAACCAGGATACTGCTGAACACAACCAGGATACTGCTGAACACAACCAGGATACTGCTGAACACAACCAGGATACTGCTGAACACTACTAGGATAAAGCTGAATACAACCGTGGATACTGCTGAACACAACCTGGATACCGCTGAACACAACCAGGATACTGCTGAACTCTGCCATTCAACCAGGATACTGCTGAACACCCCCAGGATACTGCTGAACACAACCTGGATACTGCTGAACACAACCAGGATACTGCTGAACACAACCAGGATACTGCTGAACACAACCAGGATACTGCTGAAACAACCAGGATACTGCTGAACACAACCAGGATACTGCTGAACACAACCAGGATACTGCTGAACACAACCAGGATACTGCTGAACACAACCTGGATACTGCTGAACACAACCAGGATACTGCTGAACACAACCAGGATACTGATGAACACAACCAGGATACTGCTGAACACAACCTGGATACTGCTGAACACAACCAGGATACTGCTGAACACAACCAGGATACTGCTGAACACAACCTGGATACTGCTGAACACAACCAGGATACTGCTGAACACAACCAGGATACTGCTGAACACAACCAGGATACTGCTGAACACAACCTGGATACTGCTGAACACAACCAGGATACTGCTGAACACAACCAGGATACTGCTGAACACAACCAGGATACTGCCATTCAACCAGGATACTGCTGAACACAACCAGGATACTGCTGAACACAACCTGGATACTGCTGAACACAACCAGGATACTGCTGAACACAACCAGGATACTACTGAACACAACCAGGGTACTGCTGAACACTACCAGGATACTGCTGAACTCTGCCATTCAACCAGGATACTGCTGAACTCTACCATTCAACCAGGATACTGCTGAACTCTATCATTCAACCAGGATACTGCTGAACTCTGCCATTCATGAACCTGGATACTGCTGAACTCTGCTGTTTAATGTGTCTCCTGGCCTCTATAATGTGTGTGTGTGTGTGTGTGTGTGTGTGTGTGTGTGTGTGTGTGTGTGTGTGTGTGTGTGTGTGTGTGTGTGTGTGTGTGTGTGTGTGTGTGTGTGTGTGTGTGTGTGTGTGTGTGTGTGTGTGTGTGTGTCTGTGTGTGTGTGTGTGTGTGTCTGTGTCTGTGTGTGTGTGTGTGTGTCTTTAATCAGCAGTAAATCTCTCAATCCCAGTTTACAGAGAGGCACATCTGGACATGTTATGAAACCACATTTCATAAGTCAACACACACACACACACACACACACACACACACACACACACACACAGACACACACACATCACAGGGTTCACGGTAGTGCCTGATTCAACACAGGGTCCCTCGGCCCGAGCAGAAGCTGTGTGACGGGAAGGTTCAGGGTTCAGGGGTCAGGGTTCAGGGTTCAGGGGTCAGGGTTCAGGGTTCAGGGGTTCAGGGTTCAGGGTTCAGGGGTTCAGGGTTCAGGGGTCAGGGTTCAGGGGTCAGGGTTCAGGGTAGCTATTTACTTTCATGTTGTTTGGTTAGTTGCGTCATTCCACACATTGTGTTAAATCTGTTTGTATTGTCTCTAAATCCCTTTCAGTATTTTCTCTAAATCCCTTTCAGTATTTTCTTTAAATCCCTTTCAGTATTTTCTCTAAATCCATTTCTACCATTTTGATGTATAAGATGATCCATTTCCCCATATAAAGGTTTTAGTTACCTAGAGAGATACGGGATGTGGAGGCTGCTCTAACGGGCCTTATTCAGCTCATAAAGGTTTTAGTTACCTAGAGAGATACGGGATGTGGAGGCCGCTCTAACGGGCCTTATTCAGCTCATAAAGGTTTTAGTTACCTAGAGAGATACGGGATGTGGAGGCTGCTCTAACGGGCCTTATTCAGCTCATAAAGGTTTTAGTTACCTAGAGAGATACGGGATGTGGAGGCCGCTCTAACGGGCCTTATTCAGCTCATAAAGGTTTTAGTTACCTAGAGAGATACGGGATGTGGAGGCCGCTCTAACGGGCCTTATTCAGCTCATAAAGGTTTTAGTTACCTAGAGAGATACGGGATGTGGAGGCTGCTCTAACACGCCTTATTCAGCTCATAAAGGTTTTAGTTACCTAGAGAGATACGGGATGTGGGGGCTGCTCTAACGGGCCTTATTCAGCTCATAAAGGTTTTAGTTACCTAGAGAGATACGGGATGTGGAGGCTGCTCTAACGGGCCTTATTCAGCTCATAAAGGTTTTAGTTACCTAGAGAGATACGGGATGTGGAGGCTGCTCTAACGGGCCTTATTCAGCTCATAAAGGTTTTAGTTACCTAGAGAGATACGGGATGTGGAGGCTGCTCTAACGGGCCTTATTCAGCTCATAAAGGTTTTAGTTACCTAGAGAGATACGGGATGTGGAGGCTGCTCTAACGGGCCTTATTCAGCTCATAAAGGTTTTAGTTACCTAGAGAGATACGGGATGTGGAGGCTGCTCTAACGGGCCTTATTCAGCTCATAAAGGTTTTAGTTACCTAGAGAGATACGGGATGTGGAGGCTGCTCTAACGGGCCTTATTCAGCTCATAAAGGTTTTAATTACCTAGAGAGATACGGGATGTGGAGGCTGCTCTAACGGGCCTTATTCAGCTCATAAAGGTTTTAGTTACCTAGAGAGATACGGGATGTGGAGGCTGCTCTAACGGGCCTTATTCAGCTCATAAAGGTTTTAGTTACCTAGAGAGATACGGGATGTGGAGGCTGCTCTAACGGGCCTTATTCAGCTCATAAAGGTTTTAGTTACCTAGAGAGCTACGGGATGTGGAGGCCGCTCTAACGGGCCTTATTCAGCTCATAAAGGTTTTAGTTACCTAGAGAGATACGGGATGTGGAGGCCGCTCTAACGGGCCTTATTCAGCTCATAAAGGTTTTAGTTACCTAGAGAGATACGGGATGTGGAGGCTGCTCTAACGGGCCTTATTCAGCTCATAAAGGTTTTAGTTACCTAGAGAGATACGGGATGTGAAGGCTGCTCTAACACGCCTTATTCAGCTCATAAAGGTTTTAGTTACCTAGAGAGATACGGGATGTGGAGGGTGCTCTAACGGGCCTTATTCAGCTCATAAAGGTTTTAGTTACCTAGAGAGCTACGGGATGTGGAGGCTGCTCTAATGGGCCTTATTCAGCTCATAAAGGTTTTAGTTACCTAGAGAGATACGGGATGTGGAGGCCGCTCTAACGGGCCTTATTCAGCTCATAAAGGTTTTAGTTACCTAGAGAGATACGGGATGTGGAGGCTGCTCTAACGGGCCTTATTCAGCTCATAAAGGTTTTAGTTACCTAGAGAGATACGGGATGTGGAGGCTGCTCTAACGGGCCTTATTCAGCTCATAAAGGTTTTAGTTACCTAGAGAGATACGGGATGTGAAGGCTGCTCTAACACGCCTTATTCAGCTCATAAAGGTTTTAGTTACCTAGAGAGATACGGGATGTGGAGGGTGCTCTAACGGGCCTTATTCAGCTCATAAAGGTTTTAGTTACCTAGAGAGATACGGGATGTGGAGGCTGCTCTAACGGGCCTTATTCAGCTCATAAAGGTTTTAGTTACCTAGAGAGATACGGGATGTGGAGGCTGCTCTAACGGGCCTTATTCAGCTCATAAAGGTTTTAGTTACCTAGAGAGATACGGGATGTGGAGGCTGCTCTAACGGGCCTTATTCAGCTCATAAAGGTTTTAGTTACCTAGAGAGATACGGGATGTGGAGGCTGCTCTAACGGGCCTTATTCAGCTCATAAAGGTTTTAGTTACCTAGAGAGATACGGGATGTGGAGGCTGCTCTAACGGGCCTTATTCAGCTCATAAAGGTTTTAGTTACCTAGAGAGATACGGGATGTGGAGGCTGCTCTAACGGGCCTTATTCAGCTCATAAAGGTTTTAGTTACCTAGAGAGATACGGGATGTGGAGGCCGCTCTAACGGGCATTATTCAGCTCATAAAGGTTTTAGTTACCTAGAGAGATACGGGATGTGGAGGCCGCTCTAACGGGCCTTATTCAGCTCATAAAGGTTTTAGTTACCTAGAGAGATACGGGATGTGGAGGCCGCTTTAACGGGCCTTATTCAGCTCATAAAGGTTTTAGTTACCTAGAGAGATACGGGATGTGGAGGCTGCTCTAACGGGCCTTATTCAGCTCATAAAGGTTCTAGTTACCCAGAGAGATACGGGATGTGGAGGCTGCTCTAACGGGCCTTATTCAGCTCATAAAGGTTTTAGTTACCTAGAGAGATACGGGATGTGGAGGCTGCTCTAACGGGCCTTATTCAGCTCATAAAGGTTTTAGTTACCTAGAGAGCTACGGGATGTGGGGGCTGCTCTAACGGGCCTTATTCAGCTCATAAAGGTTTTAGTTACCTAGAGAGATACGGGATGTGGAGGCTGCTCTAACGGGCCTTATTCAGCTCATAAAGGTTTTAGTTACCTAGAGAGATACGGGATGTGGAGGCTGCTCTAACGGGCCTTATTCAGCTCATAAAGGTTTTAGTTACCTAGAGAGATACGGGATGTGGAGGCTGCTCTAACGGGCCTTATTCAGCTCATAAAGGTTTTAGTTACCTAGAGAGATACGGGATGTGGAGGCTGCTCTAACGGGCCTTATTCAGCTCATAAAGGTTTTAGTTACCTAGAGAGATACGGGATGTGGAGGCTGCTCTAACGGGCCTTATTCAGCTCATAAAGGTTTTAGTTACCTAGAGAGATACGGGATGTGGAGGCTGCTCTAATGGGCCTTATTCAGCTCATAAAGGTTTTAGTTACCTAAAGAAATACGGGATGTGGAGGCCGCTCTAACGGGCCTTATTCAGCTCATAAAGGTTTTAGTTACCTAGAGAGATACGGGATGTGGAGGCTGCTCTAACGGGCCTTATTCAGCTCATAAAGGTTTTAGTTACCTAGAGAGATACGGGATGTGGAGGCTGCTCTAACGGGCCTTATTCAGCTCATAAAGGTTTTAGTTACCTAGAGAGATACGGGATGTGAAGGCTGCTCTAACACGCCTTATTCAGCTCATAAAGGTTTTAGTTACCTAGAGAGATACGGGATGTGGAGGCCGCTCTAACGGGCCTTATTCAGCTCATAAAGGTTTTAGTTACCTAGAGAGATACGGGATGTGGAGGCCGCTCTAACGGGCCTTATTCAGCTCATAAAGATTTTAGTTACCTAGAGAGATACGGGATGTGGAGGCCGCTCTAACGGGCCTTATTCAGCTCATAAAGGTTTTAGTTACCTAGAGAGATACGGGATGTGGAGGCTGCTCTAACGGGCCTTATTCAGCTCATAAAGGTTTTAGTTACCTAGAGAGATACGGGATGTGGAGGCTGCTCTAACGGGCCTTATTCAGCTCATAAAGGTTTTAGTTACCTAGAGAGATACGGGATGTGGAGGCCGCTCTAACGGGCCTTATTCAGCTCATAAAGGTTTTAGTTACCTAGAGAGATACGGGATGTGGAGGCTGCTCTAAAGGGCCTTATTCAGCTCATAAAGGTTTTAGTTACCTAGAGAGATACGGGATGTGGAGGCCGCTCTAACGGGCCTTATTCAGCTCATAAAGGTTTTAGTTACCTAGAGAGATACGGGATGTGGAGGCCGCTCTAACGGGCCTTATTCAGCTCATAAAGGTTTTAGTAACCTAGAGAGATACGGGATGTGGAGGCCGCTCTAACGGGCCTTATTCAGCTCATAAAGGTTTTAGTTACCTAGAGAGATACGGGATGTGGAGGCCGCTCTAACGGGCCTTATTCAGCTCATAAAGGTTTTAGTTACCTAGAGAGATACGGGATGTGGAGGCCGCTCTAACGGGCCTTATTCAGCTCATAAAGGTTTTAGTTACCTAGAGAGATACGGGATGTGGAGGCTGCTCTAACGGGCCTTATTCAGCTCATAAAGGTTTTAGTTACCTAGAGAGATACGGGATGTGGAGGCTGCTCTAACGGGCCTTATTCAGCTCATAAAGGTTTTAGTTACCTAGAGAGATACGGGATGTGGAGGCTGCTCTAACGGGCCTTATTCAGCTCATAAAGGTTTTAGTTACCTAGAGAGATACGGGATGTGGAGGCTGCTCTAACGGGCCTTATTCAGCTCATAAAGGTTTTAGTTACCTAGAGAGATACGGGATGTGGAGGCTGCTCTAACGGGCCTTATTCAGCTCATAAAGGTTTTAGTTACCTAGAGAGATACGGGATGTGGAGGCTGCTCTAACGGGCCTTATTCAGGTCATAAAGGTTTTAGTTACCTAGAGAGATACGGGATGTGGAGGCTGCTCTAACGGGCCTTATTCAGCTCATAAAGGTTTTAGTTACCTAGAGAGATACGGGATGTGGAGTCTGCTCTAACGGGCCTTATTCAGCTCATAAAGGTTTTAGTTACCTAGAGAGATACGGGATGTGGAGGCTGCTCTAACGGGCCTTATTCAGCTCATAAAGGTTTTAGTTACCTAGAGAGATACGGGATGTGGAGGCTGCTCTAACGGGCCTTATTCAGCTCATAAAGGTTTTAGTTACCTAGAGAGATACGGGATGTGGAGGCCGCTCTAACGGGCCTTATTCAGCTCATAAAGGTTTTAGTTACCTAGAGAGATACGGGATGTGGAGGCCGCTCTAACGGGCCTTATTCAGCTCATAAAGGTTTTAGTTACCTAGAGAGATACGGGATGTGGAGGCCGCTCTAACGGGCCTTATTCAGCTCATAAAGGTTTTAGTTACCTAGAGAGATACGGGATGTGGAGGCTGCTCTAACGGGCCTTATTCAGCTCATAAAGGTTTTAGTTACCTAGAGAGATACGGGATGTGGAGGCTGCTCTAACGGGCCTTATTCAGCTCATAAAGGTTTTAGTTACCTAGAGAGATACGGGATGTGGAGGCTGCTCTAACGGGCCTTATTCAGCTCATAAAGGTTTTAGTTACCTAGAGAGATACGGGATGTGGAGGCTGCTCTAACGGGCCTTATTCAGCTCATAAAGGTTTTAGTTACCTAGAGAGATACGGGATGTGGAGTCTGCTCTAAAGGGCCTTATTCAGCTCATAAAGGTTTTAGTTACCTAGAGAGATACGTGATGTGGAGGCCGCTCTAACGGGCCTTATTCAGCTCATAAAGGTTTTAGTTACCTAGAGAGATACGGGATGTGGAGGCCGCTCTAACGGGCCTTATTCAGCTCATAAAGGTTTTAGTTACCTAGAGAGATACGGGATGTGGAGGCCGCTCTAACGGGCCTTATTCAGCTCATAAAGGTTTTAGTTACCTAGAGAGATACGGGATGTGGAGGCTGCTCTAACGGGCCTTATTCAGCTCATAAAGGTTTTAGTTACCTAGAGAGATACGGGATGTGGAGGCCGCTCTAACGGGCCTTATTCAGCTCATAAAGGTTTTAGTTACCTAGAGAGATACGGGATGTGGAGGCTGCTCTAACGGGCCTTATTCAGCTCATAAAGGTTTTAGTTACCTGAGAGATACGGGATGTGGAGGCCGCTCTAACGGGCCTTATTCAGCTCATAAAGGTTTTAGTTACCTAGAGAGATACGGGATGTGGAGGCCGCTCTGGCCTCCACAACCATCAACCAACCATCAACCCCAACCATCAACCAACCATCAATCAACCATCAACCAACCATCAACCAACCCCAACCATCAACCAACCCAACCCAACCCCAACCATCAACCAACCCCAACCATCAACCAACCCAACCATCAACCAACCATCAACCAACCCAACCCCAACCATCAACCAACCCAACCCCAACCATCAACCAACCCAACCCCAACCATCAACCAACCCCAACCATCAACCAACCCAACCCCAACCCCACCCCAACCATCAACCAACCCCAACCATCAACCAACCCAACCCCAACCATCAACCAACCCCAACCCCAACCATCAACCAACCCAACCCCAACCATCAACCAACCCCAACCATCAACCAACCCAACCCCAACCATCAACCAACCCCACCCCAACCATCAACCAACCCAACCCCAACCATCAACCAACCCCAACCATCAACCAACCCCAACCCCAACCATCAACCAACCCAACCCCAACCATCAACCAACCAACTAACAACAATATTAGTTCAGTAGTTGAATAAAACGTCCCTTTATCAGAGTAATATTAATTCCTCTGTCTGGAATAATATTCTACCTACCTTCCATATCGGCTCTTCTTAGAGTCCATACCGGCAACAACATGGATTTAACAGTTTCACTCGGCCCCGTTACTGTTCTCAACTAGCGAGGCCGCAACGGATTACCCTGGGCACAAACAGGAGCCCACACTGGGAGGGAGGGAGGGAGAGAGAGGGAGGGAGGGAGCGAGAGAGAGAGAGAGAGGGAGGGAGGGAGAGGGAGGGAGGGAGGGAGGGAGGGAGAGAGAGAGAGAGAGAGGGAGGGAGGGAGGGAGGGAGGGAGGGAGGGAGGGAGGGAGAGGGAGAGAGAGGGAGAGGGAGGGAGCGAGAGAGGGCGAGAGAGAGGGAGAGAGGGAGAGAGAGGGAGGGAGAGAGGGAGAGAGGGGGAGAGGGAGGGAGGGAGGAAGGGAGAGAGGGAAGGAGGAGGAGAGAGAGGGAGAGAGAGGGAGGGAGAGAGGGAGGGAGAGAGAGAGAGAGAGAGAGGGAGCGAGAGAGGCGAGAGAGAGGGAGGGAGCGAGAGAGGGAGAGAGAGAGGAGAGAGGGAGAGAGAGAGGGAGGGAGAGAGAGAGGGAGAGAGAGGGAGAGGGAGGGAGGGAGGTAGGGAGAGAGAGGGGAGGGGAGAGAGAGGGAGGGAGAGAGGGAGGGAGGGAGGAAGGGAGAGAGGGAAGGAGGGGGAGGGAGGGGGAGAGGGAGAGAGGGGAGGGAGAGGGAGAGATAGTTGCGAGGAGTTGCGAGGGAGAGAGAGAGAGAGAGAGAGAGAGAGAGAGAGAGAGGTGTAGAGAGAGAGAGAGAGAGAGACAGAGAGAGAGAGAAAAGAGAGAGAGAGAAAAGAGAGAGAGAGAGGGGAGAGAGGGAGAGGGAGAGGGGGAGAGGTAGGGAGAGAGAGGGAGAGGGAGAGAGGGAGAGGGAGGGACTCATAAGCTGCTGCTACTCTGTTTATTATCCATCTGATTACCAAGTCCCTTTTACCCACCTACTCAGAGAGGCCGCTGCTGACATTAAGACCCAATCACGGGCCACTTTAATAATGTTTACATATCTTACATTGCTCATATGTATTCACTGTATTTTATACCATCTGCTGCATCTTGCCTGTGCCGCTCAGCCATCCCTCATCCATATATTTATATGTACATATTCTCATTCACCCCTTTAGATGTGTGTGTATTAGGTAGTTGTTGGGAATTGTTAGATTACTAGTTAGATATTACTGCACTGTCGGAACTAGAAGCACAAGCATTTCACTACACTCACATTAACACCTGCTAACCATGTGACCATTAACATCTGCTAACCATGTGACCAATAACACCTGCTAACCATGTGACCAATAACACCTGCTAACCATGTGACCAATAACACCTGCTAACCATGTGACCAATAACATCTGCTGACCATGTGACCAATAACATCTGCTAACCATGTGACCAATAACATCTGCTAACCATGTGACCAATAACATCAGCTAACCATGTGTATGGACCAATAACATCTGCTGACCATGTGACCAATAACACCTGCTAACCATGTGACCAATAACACCTGCTAACCATGTGACCAATAACATCTGCTAACCATGTGACCAATAACATCTGCTAACCATGTGTATGGACCAATAACATCTGCTGACCATGTGACCAATAACACCTGCTAACCATGTGACCAATAACACCTGCTAACCATGTGACCAATAACACCTGCTAACCATGTGATCAATAACATCTGCTAACCATGTGACCAATAACATCTGCTAACCATGTGACCAATAACATCTGCTAACCATGTGACCAATAACATCTGCTAACCATGTGACCAATAACATCTGCTAACCATGTGACCAATAACATCTGCTAACCATGTGACCAATAACATCTGCTGACCATGTGACCAATAACATCTGCTAACCATGTGACCAATAACATCTGCTAACCATGTGACCAATAACATCTGCTAACCATGTGTATGGACCAATAACATCTGCTGACCATGTGACCAATAACACCTGCTAACCATGTGACCAATAACACCTGCTAACCATGTGACCAATAACACCTGCTAACCATGTGACCAATAACATCTGCTAACCATGTGACCAATAACATCTGCTAACCATGTGACCAATAACATCTGCTAACCATGTGACCAATAACATCTGCTAACCATGTGACCAATAACATCTGCTAACCATGTGACCAATAACATCTGCTGACCATGTGACCAATAACATCTGCTAACCATGTGACCAATAACATCTGCTAACCATGTGACCAATAACATCTGCTAACCATGTGACCAATAACATCTGCTAACCATGTGACCAATAACATCTGCTGACCATGTGACCAATAACATCTGCTAACCATGTGACCAATAACATCTGCTGACCATGTGACCAATAACATCTGCTAACCATGTTACCAATAACATCTGCTGACCATGTGACCAATAACATCTGCTAACCATGTGACCAATAACATCTGCTAACCATGTGACCAATAACACCTGCTAACCATGTGACCAATAACATCTGCTAACCATGTGACCAATAACATCTGCTGACCATGTGACCAATAACATCTGCTAACCATGTGTATGGACCAATAACATCTGCTAACCATGTGACCAATAACATCTGCTAACCATGTGACCAATAACATCTGCTAACCATGTGACCAATAACATCTGCTAACCATGTGACCAATAACATCTGCTAACCATGTGACCAATAACACCTGCTAACCATGTGACCAATAACATCTGCTAACCATGTGACCAATAACATCTGCTAACCATGCGACCAATAACATCTGCTAACCATGTGTATGGACCAATAACATCTGCTAACCATGTGACCAATAACATCTGCTAACCATGTGACCAATAACACCTGCTAACCATGTGACCAATAACATCTGCTAACCATGTGACCAATAACATCTGCTAACCATGTGACCAATAACATCTGCTAACCATGTGACCAATAACATCTGCTAACCATGTGACCAATAACATCTGCTAACCATGCGACCAATAACATCTGCTAACCATGTGTATGGACCAATAACATCTGCTAACCATGTGACCAATAACATCTGCTAACCATGCGACCAATAACATCTGCTAACCATTTGACCAATAACATCTGCTAACCATGTGACCAATAACATCTGCTGACCATGTGACCAATAACATCTGCTAACCATGTGACCAATAACATCTGCTAACCATGTGACCAATAACATCTGCTAACCATGTGACCAATAACATCTGCTAACCATGTGACCAATAACATCTGCTAACCATGTGACCAATAACATCTGCTAACCATGCGACCAATAACATCTGCTAACCATGTGACCAATAACACCTGCTAACCATGTGACCAATAACATCTGCTAACCATGTGACCAATAACATCTGCTGACCATGTGACCAATAACATCTGCTAACCATGTGTATGGACCAATAACATCTGCTAACCATGTGACCAATAACATCTGCTAACCATGTGACCAATAACATCTGCTAACCATGTGACCAATAACATCTGCTAACCATGTGACCAATAACATCTGCTAACCATGCGACCAATAACATCTGCTAACCATGTGTATGGACCAATAACATCTGCTAACCATGTGACCAATAACATCTGCTAACCATGTGACCAATAACACCTGCTAACCATGTGACCAATAACATCTGCTAACCATGTGACCAATAACATCTGCTAACCATGTGACCAATAACATCTGCTAACCATGTGACCAATAACATCTGCTAACCATGTGACCAATAACATCTGCTAACCATGCGACCAATAACATCTGCTAACCATGTGTATGGACCAATAACATCTGCTAACCATGTGACCAATAACATCTGCTAACCATGCGACCAATAACATCTGCTAACCATTTGACCAATAACATCTGCTGACCATGTGACCAATAACATCTGCTAACCATGTGACCAATAACATCTGCTAACCATGTGACCAATAACATCTGCTAACCATGTGACCAATAACATCTGCTAACCATGTGACCAATAACATCTGCTAACCATGCGACCAATAACATCTGCTAACCATGCGACCAATAACACCTGCTAACCATGTGACCAATAACATCTGCTGACCATGTGTATGGACCAATAACACCTGCTAACCATGCGACCAATAACATCTGCTAACCATGTGACCAATAACATCTGCTAACCATGTGACCAATAACATCTGCTAACCATGTGACCAATAACATCTGCTAACCATGTGTATGGACCAATAACATCTGCTAACCATGTGACCAATAACATCTGCTAACCATGTGACCAATAACACCTGCTAACCATGTGACCAATAACATCTGCTAACCATGTGACCAATAACATCTGCTAACCATGTGACCAATAACATCTGCTAACCATGTGACCAATAACATCTGCTAACCATGTGACCAATAACACCTGCTGACCATGTGACCAATAACATCTGCTAACCATGTGACCAATAACATCTGCTAACCATGTGACCAATAACATCTGCTAACCATGTGACCAATAACATCTGCTAACCATGTGACCAATAACATCTGCTAACCATGTGACCAATAACATCTGCTGACCATGTGACCAATAACATCTGCTAACCATGCGACTAATAACATCTGCTAACCATGTGACCAATAACACCTGCTAACCATGTGACCAATAACATCTGCTGACCATGTGTATGGACCAATAACATCTGCTAACCATGTGACCAATAACATCTGCTAACCATGTGTATGGACCAATAACATCTGCTAACCATGTGACCAATAACATCTGCTAACCATGTGACCAATAACATCTGCTAACCATGTGTATGGACCAATAACATCTGCTAACCATGTGACCAATAACACCTGCTAACCATGTGACCAATAACACCTGCTAACCATGTGACCAATAACATCTGCTAACCATGTGACCAATAACATCTGCTAACCATGTGACCAATAACATCTGCTAACCATGTGACCAATAACATCTGCTAACCATGTGTATGGACCAATAACACCTGCTAACCATGTGACCAATAACATCTGCTAACCATGTGACCAATAACATCTGCTAACCATGTGTATTTTTTATTTCTCTAGTTTGTCTAACTTTTTAACTCTGGATTGTTGTGAAAGGCACACGCGTACATTCACACTCCTTCACACCCTTGACTTTTTTTCCACATTTTGTTACGTTACAGCCTTATTCTAAAATGGATTATATAAAATCCTCAGCAATCTACACGCAACACCCCATAATGACAGAGAAAAACGTTTTTGTTTTAGAAATTTTTAGCAAATTTGTTAATTAAAAATAAAAAACAGACACCTTATTTACATAAGTATTCAGACCCTTTGCTATGAGACTCGAAATTGAACTCAGGTGCTTCCTGTTTCCATTGATCAGCCTTGAGATGTTTCTACAACTTGGAGTCCACTTGTGGTAAATTCCAACAGTTGACAGCGCACGTCGGAGCAAAAACCAAGCCATGAGGTCGAAGGAATTGTCCGTAGAGCTCAGAGACAGGATTGTGTCGAGGCACAGATCTGGGGAAAGGTAACAAAACATTTCTGCAGCATTGATGGTCCCCAAGAACACAGTGGCCTCCATCATTCTTAAATGGAAGAAGATTGTAACCACCAAGACTCTTCCTAGAGCTGGCCGCCCGGCCAAACTGAGCAATCGGGGGACCTGATGGTCACTCTGACAGAGCACCAGAGTTCCTCTGTAGAGATGGGAGAACCTTCCAGAAGGACAACCATCTCTGCAGCACTCCACCAATCAGGCCTTTATGGTAGAGTGTCCAGACGGAAACCACTCCTCAGTAAAAGGTACATGACAGCCCGCTTGGAGTTTGCCAAAAGGCACCTAAAGACTCTCAGACCATGAGAAACAAGATTGTCTGGTCTGATGAAACCAAGATTGAACTCTTTTGGCCTGAATGCCAAGCTTCATATCTGGAGGAAACCTGGCACCATCCCTACGGTGAAGCATGGTGGTGGCAGCATCATGCTGTGGGGATGTTTTTCAGCGACAGGGACTGGGAGACTAGTCAGGATCGAGGGAAAGATGAACGGAGAAAAGTACAGAGAAATCCTTGATGAAAACCTGATCCAGAACCTCAGACTGGGGCGAAGGTTCACCTTCCAACAGGACAACGACCTTAAGCACACAGCCAAGACAACGCAGGAGTGGCTTCAGGACAAGTCTCTAAATGTCCTTGAGTGGCCCAGCCAGAGCCCGGACTTGAACCTGATCGAAAATCTCTGGAGAGACCTGAAAATAGCTGTGCAGCAACGCTCCCCATCCAACCTGACAGAGCTTGAGAGGATCTGCAGAGAGGAATGGGAGAAACTCCCCAAATACAGGTGTGCCGAGCTTGTAGCGTCACACCCAAGAAGACTCGAGGCTGTAATCGCTGCCAAAGCTGCTTCAACAAAGTACCGAGTAAAAGGTCTGAATACTTATGTAAATGTTATGTAAATGTTTTTAATTTTTAATACATTTGCCTAAAAATTCTAAAAACCTGTTTTTGCTTTGTCATTATGGGGTATTGTGTCTAGATTGATGAGGAGGGGAAAAAACAATTTAATACATTTTAGAATTAAGGCTGTAACGTAACAAAATGCTTGTAAGCAAGCATTTCACAGGTAAGGTCTACTACACCTGTTGTATTCAGCATTTCACTGTGAGGTCTACTACACCTGTTGTATTCAGCATTTCACTGTGAGGTCTACTACACCTGTTGTATTCAGCATTTCACTGTGAGGTCTACTACACCTGTTGTATTCAGCATTTCACTGTGAGGTCTACTACACCTGTTGTATTCAGCATTTCACTGTGAGGTCTACTACACCTGTTGTATTCAGCATTTCACTGTGAGGTCTACTACACCTGTAGTATTCAGCATTTCACTGTGAGGTCTACTACACCTGTTGTATTCAGCATTTCACTGTGAGGTCTACTACACCTGTTGTATTCAGCATTTCACTGTGAGGTCTACTACACCTGTTGTATTCAGCATTTCACTGTGAGGTCTACTACACCTGTTGTATTCAGCATTTCACTGTGAGGTCTACTACACCTGTTGTATTCAGCATTTCACTGTGAGGTCTACTACACCTGTTGTATTCAGCATTTCACTGTGAGGTCTACTACACCTGTTGTATTCAGCATTTCACTGTGAGGTCTACTACACCTGTTGTATTCAGCATTTCACTGTGAGGTCTACTACACCTGTTGTATTCAGCATTTCACTGTGAGGTCTACTACACCTGTTGTATTCAGCATTTCACTGTGAGGTCTACTACACCTGTTGTATTCAGCATTTCACTGTGAGGTCTACTACACCTGTTGTATTCAGCATTTCACTGTAAGGTCTACTACACCTGTTGTATTCAGCATTTCACTGTGAGGTCTACTACACCTGTTGTATTCAGCATTTCACTGTGAGGTCTACTACACCTGTTGTATTCAAGGCATGTGACAAATACAATTTGATTTTAGTACATTACATTACATTACATTATATTACATTATATACCGCAGTTGTCCAGTGTCTAAAAATTATGAAAATGTATGTTGTCAGACTGCGCCATCTCCTGGTGACAAGTACGGCATAATATCAATAATATCAATAGTATAGCCACGACCACAGAACAAGTCAGACAGATATTTCACCGGATGTGTAAATATGAAGCATACGGTTGGCGTTTCCACTCACTACCAAATATGGTGATGAGAGGAAGCGCAGTGACCGGAAGTGTGCTTCCTAACGGAAATCTCTGCCCACTGTGATTAATCTGTTCTCATTGGAAACGACAGGCTCTGGTTTATCTTGGGGTTAGTTCATTAAAATCTTTAAATTATAGATTTTTTTTTTGAGACGTTGCCCATTTTAAAGTGATTGTCATTTACCACACGTCGATTTATCTTTTTCCATCCCCATTCACAGCCGTAAACCAAACCTTTTGAAATGGTAATACGGTCCCTTTAAAAAAAACTGTCGTAAAAAAAAAAAAAAAACTGTCACCGCACATGCGCAGAGAGACTGGAGGTGGGGGAGGCAACGGCGACTGACAAAAACAACAAGAAGAACCGTTGGAACCAAGAGGAAGAGCGAGATGTCTCCATGAATACAGGCTAACTTTATTCTTACCCAGTTATTATTATTATTATTATTATTATCATCCACAACCTACCCGACTGCTGCTTTCTCACAAGGCTTGATTAGATGGTGCCGGGCCCATGAACTTGGCTAGTCAGAGCGGGGAGACCGGCTGTAGCCAGCTCCTCTTCGCCAATTTTAACCAGGACAACACGTAAGGAAGGCCGGGGTGGAAAGGGGGAAGGGGGGGACCCCTAACCGTTACATGATACTCGTTTTTAACGTTTTTTTTTTGTAATCGGTGTAGTTCAGAGGTCCCAGCTAATCTGTATCTCGACGGAGAGAGGTGCTAGTTAGCTAACTGACAAGTTGTCTGATCACGTTGTCTACTGTAGTTAGCATCCATGTCGTTAGCCAGCTAAAAACGCTAACCAGCTAGCCAGCTAAAAACGCTAACCAGCTAGCCAACTAAAAACGCTAACCAGCTAGCCAGCTTAAAACGCTAACCAGCTAAAACGCTAACCAGCTAGCCAGCTAAAAACGCTAACCAGCTAATACGCTAACCAGCTAGCCAGCTCAAACGCTAACCAGCTAAAACGCTAGCCAGCTAAAACGCTAACCAGCTAGCCAGCTAAAACGCTAACCAGCTAGCCAGCTAAAACGCTAACCAGCTAGCCAACTAAAACGCTAACCAGCTAGCCAGATAAAACGCTAACCAGCTAAAACGCTAACCAGCTAGCCAGCTAAAAACGCTAACCAGCTAATACGCTAACCAGCTAGCCAGCTAAAACGCTAACCAGCTAGCCAGCTAAAACGCTAACCAGCTAGCCAGCTAAAACGCTAACCAGCTAAAACGCTAGCCAGCTAAAACGCTAACCAGCTAGCCAGCTAAAACGCTAACCAGCTAGCCAGCTAAAACGCTAACCAGCTAAAACGCTAACCAGCTAGCCAGCTAAAAACGCTAACCAGCTAATACGCTAACCAGCTAGCCAGCTAAAACGCTAACCAGCTAGCCAGCTAAAACGCTAACCAGCTAGCCAGCTAAAACGCTAACCAGCTAAAACGCTAGCCAGCTAAAACGCTAACCAACTAGCCAGCTAAAACGCTAACCAGCTAGCCAACTAAAACGCTAACCAGCTAGCCAGCTAAAACGCTAACCAGCTAAAACGCTAACCAGCTAGCCAGCTAAAACGCTAACCAGCTAGCCAACTAAAACGCTAACCAGCTAGCCAACTAAAACGCTAACCAGCTAGCCAGCTAAAACGCTAACCAGCTAGCCAGCTAAAACGCTAACCAGCTAGCCAGCTAAAACGCTAACCAGCTAGCCAGCTAAAACGCTAACCAGCTAGCCAGCTAAAACGCTAACCAGCTAGCCAACTAAAACGCTAACCAGCTAGCCAGCTAAAACGCTAACCAGCTAGCCAGCTAAAACGCTAACCAGCTAGCCAGCTAAAACGCTAACCAGCTAGCCAACTAAAACGCTAACCAGCTAGCCAGCTAAAACGCTAACCAGCTAGCCAGCTAAAGTGACTGGATAAGCAAGAAGCGTAAACTAATTGTCTAACAGAAAAAGGCCCAGGGGATCATTCCTTTAATATGACAGTGTATTGATACCAGAACCAATATCTGGTGGAAAAGGCGAGATCTCCTCTCTGTCCAGAAAACTACGATTCCCTCTGGACCCTCATTTATAAACTGAACTTGACTTGATAGTGTGCTTATTCTCCCGGTAACTTTAGACCATGCCTATCAAATCAAATGTATTTATATAGCCATTTTTGATACATCAGCTGATATCTCAAAGTGCTGTTACAGAAATGTACATAATGCTGTATCACATCCGGGTCGTGATTGGGAGTCCCACAGGGCGGTGCACAAATTCCCGGTTTGACCAGGGTAGGCCGTCAATGGAAATACTATTTTGTTGTTAACTTCTATGGGCTACCTAGCGTCCCACCTGCGGGACGCAGCCAGTGAAATATCACGGCGGGAAATATAAAATGTCATAATTCAATTTTCTCAAACATACAACTATTTTACACCATTTTAAAGATACACTTCTCCTTGATGTAACCACATTGTCCGATTTCAAAAAGGTTTTACAGCGAAAACAAAACATTAGATTATGTTAGGAGAGTACATACAGTGGGGGGGAAGTATTTGATCCCCCTGCTGATGTAACCGATGTGAAATGGCTAGTTAGTTTAGCGGTGGTGCGCGCTAATAGCGTTTCAATCGGTGACGTCACTCGCTCTGAGACCTTGAAGTAGGGTTGTTCCCCTTGCGTTGCAAGAGCCGCGGCTTTTTGTGGCGCGATGGGTAACGATGCTTCGTGGGGTGTCAGTTGTTGATGTGTGCAGAGGGTCCCTGGTTCGAGCCCGGGTTGGGGCGAAGAGAGGGACGGAACCTACACAGTTACACAGATTTTGTACGTTTGCCCACTGACAAAGAAAGGATCAGTCTATAATTTTAATGGTAGGTTTATTTGAACAGTGAGAGACAGAATAACAACAAAAATATCCAGAAAAACACATGCCAGAAATGTTATAAATTGATTTGCATTTTAATGTGGGAAATAAGTATTTCACCCCCTCTCAATCAGAAAGATTTCTGGCTCCCAGGTGTCTTTTATACAGATAACGAGCTGAGATTAGGAGCACACTCTTAAAGGGAGTGCTCCTAACCACAGCTTGTTACCTGTATAAAAGACACCTGTCCACAGAAGCAATCAATCAATCAGATTCCAAACTCTCCACCATGGCCAAGACCAAAGAGCTCTCCAAGGATGTCAGGGACAAGATTGTAGACCTACACAAGGCTGGAATGGGCTACAAGACCATCGCCAAGCAGCTTGGTGAGAAGGTGAAAACATTTGGTGCGATTATTCGCAAATGGAAGAAACACAAAAGAACTGTCAATATCCCTCGGCCTGGGGCTCCATGCAAGATCTCACCTCGTGGAGTTGCAATGATCATGAGAACGGTGAGGAATCAGCCCAGAACTACACGGGAGGATCTTGTCAATGATCTCAAGGCAGCTGGGACCATAGTCACCAAGAAAACAATTGGTAACACACTACGCCGTGAAGGACTGAAATCCTGCAGCGCCTGCAAGGTCCCCTTGCTCAATAATACATATACATGCCCGTCTGAAGTTTGCCAATGAACATCTGAATGATTCAGAGGACAACTGGTGAAAATGTTGTGGTCAGATGAGACCAAAATGGATCTCTTTGGCATCAACTCAACTCGCCGTGTTTGGAGGAGGAGGAATGCTGCCTATGACCCCAAGAACACCATCCCCACCGTCAAACATGGAGATGGAAACATTATGCTTTGGGGGTGTTTTTCTGCTAAGGGGACAGGACAACTTCACCGCATCAAAGGGACGATGTACCGCCAAATCTTGGGTGAGAACCTCCTTCCCTCAGCCAGGGCATTGAAAATGGGTCGTGGATGGGTATTCCAGCATGACAATGACCCAAAACACACGGCCAAGGCAACAAAGGAGTGGCTCAAGAAGAAGCACATTAAGGTCCTGGAGTGGCCTAGCCAGTCTCCAGACCTTAATCCCATAGAAAATCTGTGGAGGGAGCTGAAGGTTCGAGTTGCCAAACGTCAGCCTCGAAACCTTAATGACTTGGAGAAGATCTGCAAAGAGTAGTGGGACAAAATCCCTCCTGAGATGTGTGCAAACCTGGAGGCCAACTACAAGAAACATCTGACCTCTGTGATTGCCAACAAGGGTTTTGCCACCAAGTACTAAGTCATGTTTTGCAGAGAGGGTCAAATACTTATTTCCCTCATTAAAATGCAAATCATTTTATAACATTTTTGACATACGTTTTTTTTCTGGATTTTTGTTGTTGTTATTCTGTCTCTCACTGTTCAAATAAACCTACTATTAAAATTATAGACTGATCATTTCTTTGTAAGTGGGCAAACGTACAAAATCAGCAGGGGATCAAATACTTTTTCCCCCCCACTGTTGACAAAAATAATCACACAGCCATTTTCCAAGCAAGGACATGTGTCAATAAAACCCCAAACCACAGCTAAATGCAGCACTAACCTTTGATGATCTTCATCAGATGACACTCCTAGGACATCATGTTATACAATACATGTATGTTTTGTTCGATAAAGTTCATATTTATATCCAAAAACAGCATTTTACATCGGCGCGTGATGTTCAGAAAATGTAGTCCCACCAAAACGACCGGTGAATGTGCACATCAATTTACAACGTTGGTCTCGATGGTGTTTTGATGCGTTGATGGTGTTTTGATACGTTGATCTCGATGGTGTTTTGATGCGTTGATGGTGTTTTGATGCGTTGGTCTCGATGGTGTTTTGATGCGTTGATCTCGATGGTGTTTTGATGCGTTGATGGTGTTTTGATGCGTTGGTCTCGATGGTGTTTTGATGCGTTGATCTCGATGGTGTTTTGATGCGTTGATGGTGTTTTGATGCGTTGGTCTCGATGGTGTTTTGATGCGTTGGTCTCGATGGTGTTTTGATACGTTGGTCTCGATGGTGTTTTGATGCGTTGATGGTGTTTTGATGCGTTGGTCTCGATGGTGTTTTGATGCGTTGATGGTGTTTTGATGCGTTGATCTCGATGGTGTTTTGATGCGTTGGTCTCGATGGTGTTTTGATGCGTTGGTCTCGATGGTGTTTTGATGCGTTGATCTCGATGGTGTTTTGATACGTTGATCTCGATGGTGTTTTGATGCGTTGATGGTGTTTTGATGCGTTGATGGTGTTTTGATGCGTTGATGGTGTTTTGATGCGTTGGTCTCGATGGCGTTTTGATGCGTTGGTCTCGATGGTGTTTTGATGCGTTGGTCTCGATGGTGTTTTGATACGTTGGTCTCGATGGTGTTTCGTGTTGGGTGATTTTTACCCGTCCCTGGTGGAGTCTGTGGAAGTGGAGTTGCTCTGGTCTTTCTGGGTAGTGAGACTTTGACAGTGTCTCTGTCTCTGTCCCCTCGGTTAGACCAGTGTCTCCAGCCTGTCTCTGTCTCTGTCCCCTCGGTTAGACCAGTGTCTCCAGCCTGTCTCTGTCCCCTCGGTTAGACCAGTGTCTCCAGCCTGTCTCTGTCCCCTCGGTTAGACCAGTGTCTCCAGCCTGTCTCTGTCCCCTCGGTTAGACCAGTGTCTCCAGCCTGTCCCTGTCCCCTCGGTTAGACCAGTGTCTCCAGCCTGTCTCTGTCTCTGTCCCCTCGGTTAGACCAGTGTCTCCAGCCTGTCCCTGTCCCCTCGGTTAGACCAGTGTCTCCAGCCTGTCTCTGTCTCTGTCCCCTCGGTTAGACCAGTGTCTCCAGCCTGTCTCTGTCTCTGTCCCCTCGGTTAGACCAGTGTCTCCAGCCTGTCTCTGTCCCCTCGGGTTAGACCAGTGTCTCCAGCCTGTCTCTGTCCCCTCGGTTAGACCAGTGTCTCCAGCCTGTCTCTGTCCCCTCGGTTAGACCAGTGTCTCCAGCCTGTCTCTGTCTCTGTCCCCTCGGTTAGACCAGTGTCTCCAGCCTGTCTCTGTCTCTGTCCCCTCGGTTAGACCAGTGTCTCCAGCCTGTCCCTGTCCCCTCGGTTAGACCAGTGTCTCCAGCCTGTCTCTGTCCCCTCGGTTAGACCAGTGTCTCCAGCCTGTCCCTGTCCCCTCGGTTAGACCAGTGTCTCCAGCCTGTCTCTGTCCCCTCGGTTAGACCAGTGTCTCCAGCCTGTCTCTGTCTCTGTCCCCTCGGTTAGACCAGTGTCTCCAGCCTGTCTCTGTCCCCTCGGTTAGACCAGTGTCTCCAGCCTGTCTCTGTCCCCTCGGTTAGACCAGTGTCTCCAGCCTGTCTCTGTCCCCTCGGTTAGACCAGTGTCTCCAGCCTGTCTCTGTCCCCTCGGTTAGACCAGTGTCTCCAGCCTGTCTCTGTCCCCTCGGTTAGACCAGTGTCTCCAGCCTGTCTCTGTCCCCTCGGTTAGACCAGTGTCTCCAGCCTGTCCCTGTCCCCTCGGTTAGACCAGTGTCTCCAGCCTGTCCCTGTCCCCTCGGTTAGACCAGTGTCTCCAGCCTGTCTCTGTCCCCTCGGTTAGACCAGTGTCTCCAGCCTGTCTCTGTCTCTGTCCCCTCGGTTAGACCAGTGTCTCCAGCCTGTCCCTGTCCCCTCGGTTAGACCAGTGTCTCCAGCCTGTCTCTGTCTCTGTCCCCTCGGTTAGACCAGTGTCTCCAGCCTGTCTCTGTCTCTGTCCCCTCGGTTAGACCAGTGTCTCCAGCCTGTCTCTGTCCCCTCGGTTAGACCAGTGTCTCCAGCCTGTCTCTGTCTCTGTCCCCTCGGTTAGACCAGTGTCTCCAGCCTGTCTCTGTCCCTGTCCCCTCGGTTAGACCAGTGTCTCCAGCCTGTCTCTGTCCCCTCGGTTAGACCAGTGTCTCCAGCCTGTCTCTGTCCCCTCGGTTAGACCAGTGTCTCTAGCCTGTCTCTGTCCCCTCGGTTAGACCAGTGTCTCCAGCCTGTCCCTGTCCCCTCGGTTAGACCAGTGTCTCCAGCCTGTCCCTGTCCCTGTCCCCTCGGTTAGACCAGTGTCTCCAGCCTGTCTCTGTCCCCTCGGTTAGACCAGTGTCTCCAGCCTGTCTCTGTCCCCTCGGTTAGACCAGTGTCTCCAGCCTGTCTCTGTCCCCTCGGTTAGACCAGTGTCTCCAGCCTGTCTCTGTCCCCTCGGTTAGACCAGTGTCTCCAGCCTGTCTCTGTCTCTGTCCCCTCGGTTAGACCAGTGTCTCCAGCCTGTCTCTGTCCCCTCGGTTAGACCAGTGTCTCCAGCCTGTCTCTGTCCCCTCGGTTAGACCAGTGTCTCCAGCCTGTCTCTGTCTCTGTCCCCTCGGTTAGACCAGTGTCTCCAGCCTGTCTCTGTCTCTGTCCCCTCGGTTAGACCAGTGTCTCCAGCCTGTCTCTGTCCCCTCGGTTAGACCAGTGTCTCCAGCCTGTCCCTGTCCCCTCGGTTAGACCACTGTCTCCAGCCTGTCTCTGTCCCCTCGGTTAGACCAGTGTCTCCAGCCTGTCTCTGTCCCTGTCCCCTCGGTTAGACCAGTGTCTCCAGCCTGTCCCTGTCTCTGTCCCCTCGGTTAGACCAGTGTCTCCAGCATGTCTCTGTCCCCTCGGTTAGACCAGTGTCTCCAGCCTGTCCCTGTCCCCTCGGTTAGACCAGTGTCTCCAGCCTGTCTCTGTCCCCTCGGTTAGACCAGTGTCTCCAGCCTGTCCCTGTCCCCTCGGTTAGACCAGTGTCTCCAGCCTGTCTCTGTCCCCTCGGTTAGACCAGTGTCTCCAGCCTGTCTCTGTCCCCTCGGTTAGACCAGTGTCTCCAGCCTGTCTCTGTCTCTGTCCCCTCGGTTAGACCAGTGTCTCCAGCCTGTCTCTGTCCCCTCGGTTAGACCAGTGTCTCCAGCCTGTCTCTGTCTCTGTCCCCTCGGTTAGACCAGTGTCTCCAGCCTGTCTCTGTCCCCTCGGTTAGACCAGTGTCTCCAGCCTGTCTCTGTCCCTGTCCCCTCGGTTAGACCAGTGTCTCCAGCCTGTCTCTGTCCCCTCGGTTAGACCAGTGTCTCCAGCATGTCTCTGTCCCCTCGGTTAGACCAGTGTCTCCAGCCTGTCTCTGTCCCCTCGGTTAGACCAGTGTCTCCAGCCTGTCTCTGTCTCTGTCCCCTCGGTTAGACCAGTGTCTCCAGCCTGTCTCTGTCTCCCTCGGTTAGACCAGTGTCTCTGTCTCTGTCCCCTCGGTTAGACCAGTGTCTCCAGCCTGTCTCTGTCCCCTCGGTTAGACCAGTGTCTCCAGCCTGTCTCTGTCCCCTCGGTTAGACCAGTGTCTCCAGCCTGTCTCTGTCCCCTCGGTTAGACCAGTGTCTCCAGCCTGTCTCTGTCCCCTCGGTTAGACCAGTGTCTCCAGCCTGTCCCTGTCCCCTCGGTTAGACCAGTGTCTCCAGCCTGTCTCTGTCTCTGTCCCCTCGGTTAGACCAGTGTCTCCAGCCTGTCCCTGTCCCCTCGGTTAGACCAGTGTCTCCAGCCTGTCTCTGTCTCTGTCCCCTCGGTTAGACCAGTGTCTCCAGCCTGTCTCTGTCTCTGTCCCCTCGGTTAGACCAGTGTCTCCAGCCTGTCTCTGTCCCCTCGGTTAGACCAGTGTCTCCAGCCTGTCTCTGTCCCCTCGGTTAGACCAGTGTCTCCAGCCTGTCTCTGTCCCCTCGGTTAGACCAGTGTCTCCAGCCTGTCTCTGTCTCTGTCCCCTCGGTTAGACCAGTGTCTCCAGCCTGTCTCTGTCTCTGTCCCCTCGGTTAGACCAGTGTCTCCAGCCTGTCCCTGTCCCCTCGGTTAGACCAGTGTCTCCAGCCTGTCTCTGTCCCCTCGGTTAGACCAGTGTCTCCAGCCTGTCCCTGTCCCCTCGGTTAGACCAGTGTCTCCAGCCTGTCTCTGTCCCCTCGGTTAGACCAGTGTCTCCAGCCTGTCTCTGTCTCTGTCCCCTCGGTTAGACCAGTGTCTCCAGCCTGTCTCTGTCCCCTCGGTTAGACCAGTGTCTCCAGCCTGTCTCTGTCCCCTCGGTTAGACCAGTGTCTCCAGCCTGTCTCTGTCCCCTCGGTTAGACCAGTGTCTCCAGCCTGTCTCTGTCCCCTCGGTTAGACCAGTGTCTCCAGCCTGTCTCTGTCCCCTCGGTTAGACCAGTGTCTCCAGCCTGTCTCTGTCCCCTCGGTTAGACCAGTGTCTCCAGCCTGTCTCTGTCCCCTCGGTTAGACCAGTGTCTCCAGCCTGTCCCTGTCCCCTCGGTTAGACCAGTGTCTCCAGCCTGTCTCTGTCCCCTCGGTTAGACCAGTGTCTCCAGCCTGTCTCTGTCTCTGTCCCCTCGGTTAGACCAGTGTCTCCAGCCTGTCCCTGTCCCCTCGGTTAGACCAGTGTCTCCAGCCTGTCTCTGTCTCTGTCCCCTCGGTTAGACCAGTGTCTCCAGCCTGTCTCTGTCTCTGTCCCTCGGTTAGACCAGTGTCTCCAGCCTGTCTCTGTCCCCTCGGTTAGACCAGTGTCTCCAGCCTGTCTCTGTCTCTGTCCCCTCGGTTAGACCAGTGTCTCCAGCCTGTCTCTGTCCCTGTCCCCTCGGTTAGACCAGTGTCTCCAGCCTGTCTCTGTCCCCTCGGTTAGACCAGTGTCTCCAGCCTGTCTCTGTCCCCTCGGTTAGACCAGTGTCTCTAGCCTGTCTCTGTCCCCTCGGTTAGACCAGTGTCTCCAGCCTGTCCCTGTCCCCTCGGTTAGACCAGTGTCTCCAGCCTGTCCCTGTCCCTGTCCCCTCGGTTAGACCAGTGTCTCCAGCCTGTCTCTGTCCCCTCGGTTAGACCAGTGTCTCCAGCCTGTCTCTGTCCCCTCGGTTAGACCAGTGTCTCCAGCCTGTCTCTGTCCCCTCGGTTAGACCAGTGTCTCCAGCCTGTCTCTGTCCCCTCGGTTAGACCAGTGTCTCCAGCCTGTCTCTGTCTCTGTCCCCTCGGTTAGACCAGTGTCTCCAGCCTGTCTCTGTCCCCTCGGTTAGACCAGTGTCTCCAGCCTGTCTCTGTCCCCTCGGTTAGACCAGTGTCTCCAGCCTGTCTCTGTCTCTGTCCCCTCGGTTAGACCAGTGTCTCCAGCCTGTCTCTGTCTCTGTCCCCTCGGTTAGACCAGTGTCTCCAGCCTGTCTCTGTCCCCTCGGTTAGACCAGTGTCTCCAGCCTGTCCCTGTCCCCTCGGTTAGACCACTGTCTCCAGCCTGTCTCTGTCCCCTCGGTTAGACCAGTGTCTCCAGCCTGTCTCTGTCCCTGTCCCCTCGGTTAGACCAGTGTCTCCAGCCTGTCCCTGTCTCTGTCCCCTCGGTTAGACCAGTGTCTCCAGCATGTCTCTGTCCCCTCGGTTAGACCAGTGTCTCCAGCCTGTCCCTGTCCCCTCGGTTAGACCAGTGTCTCCAGCCTGTCTCTGTCCCCTCGGTTAGACCAGTGTCTCCAGCCTGTCCCTGTCCCCTCGGTTAGACCAGTGTCTCCAGCCTGTCTCTGTCCCCTCGGTTAGACCAGTGTCTCCAGCCTGTCTCTGTCCCCTCGGTTAGACCAGTGTCTCCAGCCTGTCTCTGTCTCTGTCCCCTCGGTTAGACCAGTGTCTCCAGCCTGTCTCTGTCCCCTCGGTTAGACCAGTGTCTCCAGCCTGTCTCTGTCTCTGTCCCCTCGGTTAGACCAGTGTCTCCAGCCTGTCTCTGTCCCCTCGGTTAGACCAGTGTCTCCAGCCTGTCTCTGTCCCTGTCCCCTCGGTTAGACCAGTGTCTCCAGCCTGTCTCTGTCCCCTCGGTTAGACCAGTGTCTCCAGCATGTCTCTGTCCCCTCGGTTAGACCAGTGTCTCCAGCCTGTCTCTGTCCCCTCGGTTAGACCAGTGTCTCCAGCCTGTCTCTGTCTCTGTCCCCTCGGTTAGACCAGTGTCTCCAGCCTGTCTCTGTCTCCTCGGTTAGACCAGTGTCTCTGTCTCTGTCCCCTCGGTTAGACCAGTGTCTCCAGCCTGTCTCTGTCCCCTCGGTTAGACCAGTGTCTCCAGCCTGTCTCTGTCCCCTCGGTTAGACCAGTGTCTCCAGCCTGTCTCTGTCCCCTCGGTTAGACCAGTGTCTCCAGCCTGTCTCTGTCCCCTCGGTTAGACCAGTGTCTCCAGCCTGTCCCTGTCCCCTCGGTTAGACCAGTGTCTCCAGCCTGTCTCTGTCCCCTCGGTTAGACCAATTGTCTCCAGCCTGTCTCTGTCCCCTCGGTTAGACCAGTGTCTCCAGCCTGTCTCTGTCCCCTCGGTTAGACCAGTGTCTCCAGCCTGTCTCTGTCTCTGTCCCCTCGGTTAGACCAGTGTCTCCAGCCTGTCTCTGTCCCCTCGGTTAGACCAGTGTCTCCAGCCTGTCTCTGTCTCTGTCCCCTCGGTTAGACCAGTGTCTCCAGCCTGTCTCTGTCCCCTCGGTTAGACCAGTGTCTCCAGCCTGTCTCTGTCTCTGTCCCCTCGGTTAGACCAGTGTCTCCAGCCTGTCTCTGTCCCCTCGGTTAGACCAGTGTCTCCAGCCTGTCTCTGTCCCCTCGGTTAGACCAGTGTCTCCAGCCTGTCTCTGTCCCCTCGGTTAGACCAGTGTCTCCAGCCTGTCTCTGTCCCCTCGGTTAGACCAGTGTCTCCAGCCTGTCTCTGTCCCCTCGGTTAGACCAGTGTCTCCAGCCTGTCTCTGTCCCCTCGGTTAGACCAGTGTCTCCAGCCTGTCTCTGTCCCCTCGGTTAGACCAGTGTCTCCAGCCTGTCTCTGTCCCCTCGGTTAGACCAGTGTCTCCAGCCTGTCTCTGTCTCTGTCCCCTCGGTTAGACCAGTGTCTCCAGCCTGTCTCTGTCCCCTCGGTTAGACCAGTGTCTCCAGCCTGTCTCTGTCCCCTCGGTTAGACCAGTGTCTCCAGCCTGTCTCTGTCCCTGTCCCCTCGGTTAGACCAGTGTCTCCAGCCTGTCTCTGTCTCTGTCCCCTCGGTTAGACCAGTGTCTCCAGCCTGTCTCTGTCTCTGTCCCCTCGGTTAGACCAGTGTCTCCAGCCTGTCTCTGTCCCCTCGGTTAGACCAGTGTCTCTGTCTCTGTCCCCTCGGTTAGACCAGTGTCTCCAGCCTGTCTCTGTCCCCTCGGTTAGACCAGTGTCTCCAGCCTGTCTCTGTCCCCTCGGTTAGACCAGTGTCTCCAGCCTGTCTCTGTCCCCTCGGTTAGACCAGTGTCTCCAGCCTGTCTCTGTCCCCTCGGTTAGACCAGTGTCTCCAGCCTGTCTCTGTCCCCTCGGTTAGACCAGTGTCTCCAGCCTGTCTCTGTCCCCTCGGTTAGACCAGTGTCTCCAGCCTGTCTCTGTCCCCTCGGTTAGACCAGTGTCTCCAGCCTGTCTCTGTCCCCTCGGTTAGACCAGTGTCTCCAGCCTGTCTCTGTCCCCTCGGTTAGACCAGTGTCTCCAGCCTGTCTCTGTCCCCTCGGTTAGACCAGTGTCTCCAGCCTGTCTCTGTCCCCTCGGGTTAGACCAGTGTCTCCAGCCTGTCTCTGTCCCCTCGGTTAGACCAGTGTCTCCAGCCTGTCTCTGTCCCCTCGGTTAGACCAGTGGCTCCAGCCTGTCTCTGTCTCTGTCCCCTCGGGTTAGACCAGTGTCTCCAGCCTGTCTCTGTCCCCTCGGTTAGACCAGTGTCTCCAGCCTGTCTCTGTCCCCTCGGTTAGACCAGTGTCTCCAGCCTGTCTCTGTCCCCTCGGTTAGACCAGTGTCTCCAGCCTGTCTCTGTCCCCTCGGTTAGACCAGTGTCTCCAGCCTGTCTCTGTCTCTGTCCCCTCGGTTAGACCAGTGTCTCCAGCCTGTCTCTGTCTCTGTCCCCTCGGTTAGACCAGTGTCTCCAGCCTGTCCCTGTCCCCTCGGTTAGACCAGTGTCTCCAGCCTGTCTCTGTCCCCTCGGTTAGACCAGTGTCTCCAGCCTGTCTCTGTCCCTGTCCCCTCGGTTAGACCAGTGTCTCCAGCCTGTCTCTGTCCCTGTCCCCTCGGTTAGACCAGTGTCTCCAGCCTGTCTCTGTCCCTGTCCCCTCGGTTAGACCAGTGTCTCCAGCCTGTCTCTGTCTCTGTCCCCTCGGTTAGACCAGTGTCTCCAGCCTGTCTCTGTCCCCTCGGTTAGACCAGTGTCTCCAGCCTGTCTCTGTCTCTGTCCCCTCGGTTAGACCAGTGTCTCCAGCCTGTCTCTGTCCCCTCGGTTAGACCAGTGTCTCCAGCCTGTCTCTGTCCCCTCGGTTAGACCAGTGTCTCCAGCCTGTCTCTGTCCCCTCGGTTAGACCAGTGTCTCCAGCCTGTCTCTGTCCCCTCGGTTAGACCAGTGTCTCCAGCCTGTCTCTGTCCCCTCGGTTAGACCAGTGTCTCCAGCCTGTCTCTGTCCCTGTCCCCTCGGTTAGACCAGTGTCTCCAGCCTGTCTCTGTCCCCTCGGTTAGACCAGTGTCTCCAGCCTGTCTCTGTCTCTGTCCCTCGGTTAGACCAGTGTCTCCAGCCTGTCTCTGTCCCCTCGGTTAGACCAGTGTCTCCAGCCTGTCTCTGTCTCTGTCCCCTCGGTTAGACCAGTGTCTCCAGCCTGTCTCTGTCCCCTCGGTTAGACCAGTGTCTCCAGCCTGTCTCTGTCCCCTCGGTTAGACCAGTGTCTCCAGCCTGTCTCTGTCCCCTCGGTTAGACCAGTGTCTCCAGCCTGTCCCTGTCCCCTCGGTTAGACCAGTGTCTCCAGCCTGTCTCTGTCCCCTCGGTTAGACCAGTGTCTTCAGCCTGTCTCTGTCCCCTCGGTTAGACCAGTGTCTCCAGCCTGTCTCTGTCCCCTCGGTTAGACCAGTGTCTCCAGCCTGTCTCTGTCCCCTCGGTTAGACCAGTGTCTCCAGCCTGTCTCTGTCCCCTCGGTTAGACCAGTGTCTCCAGCCTGTCTCTGTCCCCTCGGTTAGACCAGTGTCTCCAGCCTGTCTCTGTCCCTCGGTTAGACCAGTGTCTCCAGCCTGTCTCTGTCCCTGTCCCCTCGGTTAGACCAGTGTCTCCAGCCTGTCTCTGTCCCCTCGGTTAGACCAGTGTCTCCAGCCTGTCTCTGTCCCCTCGGTTAGACCAGTGTCTCCAGCCTGTCTCTGTCCCCTCGGTTAGACCAGTGTCTCCAGCCTGTCTCTGTCCCCTCGGTTAGACCAGTGTCTCCAGCCTGTCTCTGTCCCCTCGGTTAGACCAGTGTCTCCAGCCTGTCTCTGTCCCCTCGGTTAGACCAGTGTCTCCAGCCTGTCTCTGTCTCTGTCCCCTCGGTTAGACCAGTGTCTCCAGCCTGTCTCTGTCCCCTCGGTTAGACCAGTGTCTCCAGCCTGTCTCTGTCCCCTCGGTTAGACCAGTGTCTCCAGCCTGTCTCTGTCCCTGTCCCCTCGGTTAGACCAGTGTCTCCAGCCTGTCTCTGTCTCTGTCCCCTCGGTTAGACCAGTGTCTCCAGCCTGTCTCTGTCTCTGTCCCCTCGGTTAGACCAGTGTCTCCAGCCTGTCTCTGTCCCCTCGGTTAGACCAGTGTCTCTGTCTCTGTCCCCTCGGTTAGACCAGTGTCTCCAGCCTGTCTCTGTCCCCTCGGTTAGACCAGTGTCTCCAGCCTGTCTCTGTCCCCTCGGTTAGACCAGTGTCTCCAGCCTGTCTCTGTCCCCTCGGTTAGACCAGTGTCTCCAGCCTGTCTCTGTCCCCTCGGTTAGACCAGTGTCTCCAGCCTGTCTCTGTCCCCTCGGTTAGACCAGTGTCTCCAGCCTGTCTCTGTCCCCTCGGTTAGACCAGTGTCTCCAGCCTGTCTCTGTCCCCCGGTTAGACCAGTGTCTCCAGCCTGTCTCTGTCCCCTCGGTTAGACCAGTGTCTCCAGCCTGTCTCTGTCCCCTCGGTTAGACCAGTGTCTCCAGCCTGTCTCTGTCCCCTCGGTTAGACCAGTGTCTCCAGCCTGTCTCTGTCCCCTCGGTTAGACCAGTGTCTCCAGCCTGTCTCTGTCCCCTCGGTTAGACCAGTGGCTCCAGCCTGTCTCTGTCTCTGTCCCCTCGGTTAGACCAGTGTCTCCAGCCTGTCTCTGTCCCCTCGGTTAGACCAGTGTCTCCAGCCTGTCTCTGTCCCCTCGGTTAGACCAGTGTCTCCAGCCTGTCTCTGTCCCCTCGGTTAGACCAGTGTCTCCAGCCTGTCTCTGTCCCCTCGGTTAGACCAGTGTCTCCAGCCTGTCTCTGTCTCTGTCCCCTCGGTTAGACCAGTGTCTCCAGCCTGTCTCTGTCCCCTCGGTTAGACCAGTGTCTCCAGCCTGTCCCTGTCCCCTCGGTTAGACCAGTGTCTCCAGCCTGTCTCTGTCCCCTCGGTTAGACCAGTGTCTCCAGCCTGTCTCTGTCCCTGTCCCCTCGGTTAGACCAGTGTCTCCAGCCTGTCTCTGTCCCTGTCCCTCGGTTAGACCAGTGTCTCCAGCCTGTCTCTGTCTCTGTCCCCTCGGTTAGACCAGTGTCTCCAGCCTGTCTCTGTCCCCTCGGTTAGACCAGTGTCTCCAGCCTGTCTCTGTCTCTGTCCCCTCGGTTAGACCAGTGTCTCCAGCCTGTCTCTGTCCCCTCGGTTAGACCAGTGTCTCCAGCCTGTCTCTGTCCCCTCGGTTAGACCAGTGTCTCCAGCCTGTCTCTGTCCCTCGGTTAGACCAGTGTCTCCAGCCTGTCTCTGTCCCCTCGGTTAGACCAGTGTCTCCAGCCTGTCTCTGTCCCCTCGGTTAGACCAGTGTCTCCAGCCTGTCTCTGTCCCCTCGGTTAGACCAGTGTCTCCAGCCTGTCTCTGTCCCTGTCCCCTCGGTTAGACCAGTGTCTCCAGCCTGTCTCTGTCCCCTCGGTTAGACCAGTGTCTCCAGCCTGTCTCTGTCTCTGTCCCCTCGGTTAGACCAGTGTCTCCAGCCTGTCTCTGTCTCTGTCCCCTCGGTTAGACCAGTGTCTCCAGCCTGTCTCTGTCTCTGTCCCCTCGGTTAGACCAGTGTCTCCAGCCTGTCTCTGTCCCCTCGGTTAGACCAGTGTCTCCAGCCTGTCTCTGTCCCCTCGGTTAGACCAGTGTCTCCAGCCTGTCTCTGTCCCCTCGGTTAGACCAGTGTCTCCAGCCTGTCCCTGTCCCCTCGGTTAGCCCAGTGTCTCCAGCCTGTCTCTGTCCCCTCGGTTAGACCAGTGTCTTCAGCCTGTCTCTGTCCCCTCGGTTAGACCAGTGTCTCCAGCCTGTCTCTGTCCCCTCGGTTAGACCAGTGTCTCCAGCCTGTCTCTGTCCCCTCGGTTAGACCAGTGTCTCCAGCCTGTCTCTGTCCCCTCGGTTAGACCAGTGTCTCCAGCCTGTCTCTGTCCCCTCGGTTAGACCAGTGTCTCCAGCCTGTCTCTGTCCCTGTCCCCTCGGGTTAGACCAGTGTCTCCAGCCTGTCTCTGTCCCCTCGGTTAGACCAGTGTCTCCAGCCTGTCTCTGTCCCCTCGGTTAGACCAGTGTCTCCAGCCTGTCTCTGTCCCCTCGGTTAGACCAGTGTCTCCAGCCTGTCTCTGTCCCCTCGGTTAGACCAGTGTCTCCAGCCTGTCTCTGTCCCCTCGGTTAGACCAGTGTCTCCAGCCTGTCTCTGTCCCCTCGGTTAGACCAGTGTCTCCAGCCTGTCTCTGTCCCCTCGGTTAGACCAGTGTCTCCAGCCTGTCTCTGTCCCCTCGGTTAGACCAGTGTCTCCAGCCTGTCTCTGTCCCCTCGGTTAGACCAGTGTCTCCAGCCTGTCTCTGTCCCCTCGGTTAGACCAGTGTCTCCAGCCTGTCTCTGTCTCTGTCCCCTCGGTTAGACCAGTGTCTCCAGCCTGTCTCTGTCTCTGTCCCCTCGGTTAGACCAGTGTCTCCAGCCTGTCTCTGTCCCTGTCCCCTCGGTTAGACCAGTGTCTCCAGCCTGTCTCTGTCTCTGTCCCCTCGGTTGGACCAGTGTCTCCAGCCTGTCTCTGTCCCCTCGGTTAGACCAGTGTCTCCAGCCTGTCTCTGTCCCCTCGGTTAGACCAGTGTCTCCAGCCTGTCTCTGTCCCCTCGGTTAGACCAGTGTCTCCAGCCTGTCTCTGTCCCCTCGGTTAGACCAGTGTCTCCAGCCTGTCTCTGTCCCCTCGGTTAGACCAGTGTCTCCAGCCTGTCTCTGTCCCTGTCCCTCGGTTAGACCAGTGTCTCCAGCCTGTCTCTGTCTCTGTCCCCTCGGTTAGACCAGTGTCTCCAGCCTGTCTCTGTCTCTGTCCCCTCGGTTAGACCAGTGTCTCCAGCCTGTCTCTGTCTCTGTCCCCTCGGTTAGACCAGTGTCTCCAGCCTGTCTCTGTCCCCTCGGTTAGACCAGTGTCTCTGTCTCTGTCCCCTCGGTTAGACCAGTGTCTCCAGCCTGTCTCTGTCTCTGTCCCCTCGGTTAGACCAGTGTCTCCAGCCTGTCTCTGTCCCCTCGGTTAGACCAGTGTCTCCAGCCTGTCTCTGTCCCCTCGGTTAGACCAGTGTCTCCAGCCTGTCTCTGTCTCTGTCCCCTCGGTTAGACCAGTGTCTCCAGCCTGTCTCTGTCCCCTCGGTTAGACCAGTGTCTCCAGCCTGTCTCTGTCCCCTCGGTTAGACCAGTGTCTCCAGCCTGTCTCTGTCCCCTCGGTTAGACCAGTGTCTCCAGCCTGTCTCTGTCCCCTCGGTTAGACCAGTGTCTCCAGCCTGTCTCTGTCCCCTCGGTTAGACCAGTGTCTCCAGCCTGTCTCTGTCTCTGTCCCCTCGGTTAGACCAGTGTCTCCAGCCTGTCTCTGTCTCTGTCCCCTCGGTTAGACCAGTGTCTCCAGCCTGTCTCTGTCCCCTCGGTTAGACCAGTGTCTCCAGCCTGTCTCTGTCCCCTCGGTTAGACCAGTGTCTCCAGCCTGTCCCTGTCCCCTCGGTTAGACCAGTGTCTCCAGCCTGTCTCTGTCTCTGTCCCCTCGGTTAGACCAGTGTCTCCAGCCTGTCTCTGTCCCCTCGGTTAGACCAGTGTCTCCAGCCTGTCTCTGTCCCCTCGGTTAGACCAGTGTCTCCAGCCTGTCTCTGTCCCCTCGGTTAGACCAGTGTCTCCAGCCTGTCTCTGTCCCCTCGGTTAGACCAGTGTCTCCAGCCTGTCTCTGTCCCTGTCCCCTCGGTTAGACCAGTGTCTCCAGCCTGTCTCTGTCCCCTCGGTTAGACCAGTGTCTCCAGCCTGTCTCTGTCCCCTCGGTTAGACCAGTGTCTCCAGCCTGTCTCTGTCCCCTCGGTTAGACCAGTGTCTCCAGCCTGTCTCTGTCCCCTCGGTTAGACCAGTGTCTCCAGCCTGTCTCTGTCCCCTCGGTTAGACCAGTGTCTCCAGCCTGTCTCTGTCCCCTCGGTTAGACCAGTGTCTCCAGCCTGTCTCTGTCCCCTCGGTTAGACCAGTGTCTCCAGCCTGTCTCTGTCCCCTCGGTTAGACCAGTGTCTCCAGCCTGTCTCTGTCCCCTCGGTTAGACCAGTGTCTCCAGCCTGTCCCTGTCCCCTCGGTTAGACCAGTGTCTCCAGCCTGTCTCTGTCTCTGTCCCCTCGGTTAGACCAGTGTCTCCAGCCTGTCTCTGTCTCTGTCCCCTCGGTTAGACCAGTGTCTCCAGCCTGTCTCTGTCTCTGTCCCCTCGGTTAGACCAGTGTCTCCAGCCTGTCTCTGTCCCCTCGGTTAGACCAGTGTCTCCAGCCTGTCTCTGTCTCTGTCCCCTCGGTTAGACCAGTGTCTCCAGCCTGTCTCTGTCTCTGTCCCCTCGGTTAGACCAGTGTCTCCAGCCTGTCTCTGTCTCTGTCCCCTCGGTTAGACCAGTGTCTCCAGCCTGTCTCTGTCCCCTCGGTTAGACCAGTGTCTCCAGCCTGTCTCTGTCCCCCCGGTTAGACCAGTGTCTCCAGCCTGTCTCTGTCCCCTCGGTTAGACCAGTGTCTCCAGCCTGTCTCTGTCCCCTCGGTTAGACCAGTGTCTCCAGCCTGTCTCTGTCCCCTCGGTTAGACCAGTGTCTCCAGCCTGTCTCTGTCCCCTCGGTTAGACCAGTGTCTCCAGCCTGTCTCTGTCCCCTCGGTTAGACCAGTGTCTCCAGCCTGTCTCTGTCTCTGTCCCCTCGGTTAGACCAGTGTCTCCAGCCTGTCTCTGTCCCCTCGGTTAGACCAGTGTCTCCAGCCTGTCTCTGTCCCCTCGGTTAGACCAGTGTCTCCAGCCTGTCTCTGTCCCTGTCCCTCGGTTAGACCAGTGTCTCCAGCCTGTCTCTGTCCCCTCGGTTAGACCAGTGTCTCCAGCCTGTCTCTGTCCCCTCGGTTAGACCAGTGTCTCCAGCCTGTCTCTGTCCCCTCGGTTAGACCAGTGTCTCCAGCCTGTCTCTGTCCCCTCGGTTAGACCAGTGTCTCCAGCCTGTCTCTGTCTCTGTCCCCTCGGTTAGACCAGTGTCTCCAGCCTGTCCCTGTCCCCTCGGTTAGACCAGTGTCTCCAGCCTGTCCCTGTCCCCTCGGTTAGACCAGTGTCTCCAGCCTGTCTCTGTCCCCTCGGTTAGACCAGTGTCTCCAGCCTGTCTCTGTCTCTGTCCCCTCGGTTAGACCAGTGTCTCCAGCCTGTCTCTGTCCCCTCGGTTAGACCAGTGTCTCCAGCCTGTCTCTGTCCCCTCGGTTAGACCAGTGTCTCCAGCCTGTCTCTGTCCCCTCGGTTAGACCAGTGTCTCCAGCCTGTCTCTGTCCCCTCGGTTAGACCAGTGTCTCCAGCCTGTCTCTGTCCCCTCGGTTAGACCAGTGTCTCCAGCCTGTCTCTGTCCCCTCGGTTAGACCAGTGTCTCCAGCCTGTCTCTGTCTCTGTCCCCTCGGTTAGACCAGTGTCTCCAGCCTGTCTCTGTCCCCTCGGTTAGACCAGTGTCTCCAGCCTGTCTCTGTCCCCTCGGTTAGACCAGTGTCTCCAGCCTGTCTCTGTCCCCTCGGTTAGACCAGTGTCTCCAGCCTGTCACTGTCTCCTCGGGTTAGACCAGTGTCTCCAGCCTGTCTCTGTCCCCTCGGTTAGACCAGTGTCTCCAGCCTGTCTCTGTCTCTGTCCCCTCGGTTAGACCAGTGTCTCCAGCCTGTCTCTGTCTCTGTCCCCTCGGTTAGACCAGTGTCTCCAGCCTGTCTCTGTCCCCTCGGTTAGACCAGTGTCTCCAGCCTGTCTCTGTCCCCTCGGTTAGACCAGTGTCTCCAGCCTGTCTCTGTCCCCTCGGGTTAGACCAGTGTCTCCAGCCTGTCTCTGTCCCCTCGGTTAGACCAGTGTCTCCAGCCTGTCTCTGTCCCCTCGGTTAGACCAGTGTCTCCAGCCTGTCTCTGTCTCTGTCCCCTCGGTTAGACCAGTGTCTCCAGCCTGTCTCTGTCCCCTCGGTTAGACCAGTGTCTCCAGCCTGTCTCTGTCTCTGTCCCCTCGGTTAGACCAGTGTCTCCAGCCTGTCTCTGTCCCCTCGGTTAGACCAGTGTCTCCAGCCTGTCTCTGTCCCCTCGGTTAGACCAGTGTCTCCAGCCTGTCTCTGTCCCCTCGGTTAGACCAGTGTCTCCAGCCTGTCTCTGTCCCCTCGGTTAGACCAGTGTCTCCAGGCTGTCTCTGTCCCCTCGGTTAGACCAGTGTCTCCAGCCTGTCTCTGTCCCCTCGGTTAGACCAGTGTCTCCAGCCTGTCTCTGTCCCCTCGGTTAGACCAGTGTCTCCAGCCTGTCTCTGTCCCCTCGGTTAGACCAGTGTCTCCAGCCTGTCTCTGTCCCCTCGGTTAGACCAGTGTCTCCAGCCTGTCTCTGTCTCTGTCCCCTCGGTTAGACCAGTGTCTCCAGCCTGTCTCTGTCCCCTCGGTTAGACCAGTGTCTCCAGCCTGTCTCTGTCCCCTCGGTTAGACCAGTGTCTCCAGCCTGTCTCTGTCTCTGTCCCCTCGGTTAGACCAGTGTCTCCAGCCTGTCTCTGTCCCCTCGGTTAGACCAGTGTCTCCAGCCTGTCTCTGTCCCCTCGGTTAGACCAGTGTCTCCAGCCTGTCTCTGTCCCCTCGGTTAGACCAGTGTCTCCAGCCTGTCTCTGTCTCTGTCCCCTCGGTTAGACCAGTGTCTCCAGCCTGTCTCTGTCTCTGTCCCCTCGGTTAGACCAGTGTCTCCAGCCTGTCTCTGTCCCCTCGGTTAGACCAGTGTCTCCAGCCTGTCTCTGTCTCTGTCCCCTCGGTTAGACCAGTGTCTCCAGCCTGTCCCAGGTATCTGTCCTAACCTGTGTGTGTGTGTGTGTGTGTGTGTGTGTGTGTGTGTGTGTGTGTGTGTGTGTGTGTGTGTGTGTGTGTGTGTGTGTGTGGTTGTGTGTGTGTGTGTGTGTGTGTGTGTGTGTGTGTGTGTGTGTGTGTGTGTGTGTGTGTGTGTGTGTGTGTGTGTGTGTGGTTGTGTGTGTGTGTGTGTGTGTGTGGTGTGTGTGTGTGTGTGTGTGTGTGTGTGTGTGTGTGTGTGTCTCCAGGTCTTTAGCTGTTGGAACCAAATCAGGCTATAAGTTCTTCTCCCTGTCGTCTGTGGACAAATTGGAGCAGATTTATGAATGTAGTGAGTATCAATATCCTATTGATTAGTGAGTATCAATATCCTATTGATTAGTGAGTATCAATATCCTATTGATTGATGAATGTAGTGAGTATCAATATCCTATGGATTTATTATATATATATATGGGGTATTGTGACGTCATTAGGGGGTATTGTGATGTCATTATGGGGTATTGTGACGTCATTAGGGGGTATTGTGATGTCATTATGGGGCATTGTGACGTCATTAGGGGGTATTGTGATGTCATTATGGGGCATTGTGACGTCATTAGGGGGTATTGTGATGTCTCTAGAATATTCCAGCAACAGGGTTTATACTGTTTGGTACTAATGGTGTGTGTGTGTGTGTGTGTGTGTGTGTGTGTGTGTGTGTGTGTGTCTCTGTGTGTGTGTGTGTGTGTGTGTCTCTGTGTGTGTGTGTGTGTGCGCGCGCCAGCGGACACAGAGGATGTGTGTATCGTAGAGCGTCTGTTCAGCAGCAGTCTGGTGGCGATCGTCAGTCTGAAGGCTCCTCGGAAGCTGAAGGTCTGTCACTTCAAGAAGGGGACGGAGATCTGCAACTACAGTTACAGCAACACTATCCCGGCTGTGAAGCTCAACAGACAGGTAGGAACTCACCTTTCGGTGTGTGTGTGTTGTGTAACGGAGATCTGCAACTATAGTTACAGCAACACTATCCTGGCTGTGAAGCTCAACAGACAGGTAGGAACTCACCTTTCGGTGTGTGTGTGTGTGTTGTGTAACGGAGATCTGTAACTATAGTTACAGCAACACTATCCTGGCTGTGAAGCTCAACAGACAGGTAGGAACTCACCTTTCGGTGTGTGTGTGTTGTGTAACGGAGATCTGTAACTACAGTTACAGGAACACACCTTTTTAAACATGGAACTTGGACTGCAGTTGGAGGAGAACGAGGGACGGTTTGTCGAAAGGTGGAGAAGTTTTTAAAATGTGGCTCGTTTCAGGAAACTAGGCGCAAGGCGGGCGCGTCGCAGGAGAGACGTTTCAACTTAAAAATAAAAATGTTATGTTTTTTTGGGGTGTAGAAATGCCTTCTGGAACATTTTCAGATATTATACATTTCTGGTTTTGTCATTTTAATTTTAATTTTAAGTTAAAGCGTCCTGTTAGCTAGCTAGCTAACGTTACGTGTATGATCTCTGTAGTAATATTATTTGTATCTCGGAGCCATTTGCATTGCTAGTTATAGCGTCCTGTTAGCTAGCTAGCTAACGTTACGTGTATGATCTGTGTAGTAATATTATTTGTATCTCAGAGCCATTTGTATTGCTAGTTATAGCTTAATGTTAGCTAGCTAGCGAACATTTGAACCTGGTTGGTTATCTACCTGCAGGGTAGTAACGTTATGAGACAGACCAGACAGACCAGACAGACCAGACAGACAGACAGACAGACAGACAGACAGACAGACAGACAGACAGACAGACAGACAGACAGTAATATGTGATCGTGAGCAGGACTTTATGTTTGTTCCAGAGGCTGATAGTATGTCTGGAAGAGTCTCTGTACGTCCACAACATCAGAGACATGAAGGTCCTACACACCATCAGAGAGACTCCACCCAACCCCTCAGGTAAACACCTACACCTACAGCTAAATCTACACCTTCACCTACAGCTAAATCTACACCTTCACCTACAGCTAAATCTACACCTTCACCTACAGCTAAATCTACACCTTCACCTACAGCTAAATCTACACCTTCACCTACAGCTAAATCTACACCTTATTAACCTACTACTAAATCTACACCTTCACCTACAGCTAAATCTACACCTTATTAACCTACTACTAAATCTACACCTTATAACCTACTACTAAATCTACACCTTATTAACCTACTACTAAATCTACACCTTATTAACCTACTACTAAATCTACACCTTATTAACCTACTACTAAATCTACACCTTATTAACCTACTACTAAATCTACACCTTATTAACCTACTACTAAATCTACACCTTATTAACCTACTACTAAATCTACACCTTATTAACCTACTACTAAATCTACACCTTATTAACCTACTACTAAATCTACACCTTATTAACCTACTACTAAATCTACACCTTATTAACCTACTACTAAATCTACACCTTATTAACCTACTACTAAATCTACACCTCATTAACCTAGTACTAAATCTACACCTCATTAACCTAGTACTAAATCTACACCTCATTAACCTACTACTAAATCTACACCTCATTAACCTACTACTAAATCTACACCTCATTAACCTACTACTAAATCTACACCTTATTAACCTACTACTAAATCTACACCTTATTAACCTACTACTAAATCTACACCTTATTAACCTACTACTAAATCTACACCTTATTAACCTACTACTAAATCTACACCTTATTAACCTACTACTATATCTACACCTTATTAACCTACTACTATATCTACACCTTATTAACCTACTACTAAATCTACACCTTATTAACCTACTACTAAATCTACACCTTATTAACCTGCTACTAAATCTACACCTTATTAACCTACTACTAAATCTACACCTTATTAACCTACTACTAAATCTACACCTTATTAACCTGCTACTAAATCTACACCTCATTAACCTACTACTAAATCTACACCTCATTAACCTACTACTAAATCTACACCTCATTAACCTACTACTAAATCTACACCTTATTAACCTACTACTAAATCTACACCTTATTAACCTACTACTAAATCTACACCTTATTAACCTGCTACTAAATCTACACCTCATTAACCTACTACTAAATCTACACCTCATTAACCTACTACTAAATCTACACCTCATTAACCTACTACTAAATCTACACCTCATTAACCTACTACTAAATCTACACCTCATTAACCTACTACTAAATCTACACCTTATTAACCTACTACTAAATCTACACCTTATTAACCTACTACTAAATCTACACCTTATTAACCTACTACTAAATCTACACCTTATTAACCTACTACTAAATCTACACCTTATTAACCTACTACTAAATCTACACCTTATTAACCTGCTACTAAATCTACACCTTATTAACCTGCTACTAAATCTACACCTTATTAACCTGCTACTAAATCTACACCTTATTAACCTACTACTAAATCTACACCTTATTAACCTACTACTAAATCTACACCTTATTAACCTACTACTAAATCTACACCTTAACCTACTACTAAATCTACACCTTATTAACCTACTACTAAATCTACACCTTATTAATCTACTACTAAATCTACACCTTATTAACCTACTACTAAATCTACACCTTCTTAACCTACTGCTAAATCTACACCTTATTAACCTACTACTAAATCTACACCTTATTAACCTACAGCTAAATCTACACCTTCACCTACAGCTAAATCTACACCTTATTAACCTACTACTAAATCTACACCTTATTAACCTACTACTAAATCTACACCTTATTAACCTACTACTAAATCTACACCTTATTAACCTACTACTAAATCTACACCTTATTAACCTACTACTATATCTACACCTTATTAACCTACTACTAAATCTACACCTTATTAACCTACTACTAAATCTACACCTTATTAACCTACTACTAAATCTACACCTTATTAACCTACTACTAAATCTACACCTTATTAACCTACTACTAAATCTACACCTTATTAACCTACTACTAAATCTACACCTTATTAACCTACTACTGAATCTACACCTTATTAACCTACTACTAAATCTACACCTTATTAACCTACTACTAAATCTACACCTTATTAACCTACTACTAAATCTACACCTTATTAACCTACTACTAAATCTACACCTTATTAACCTACTACTAAATCTACACCTTATTAACCTACTACTAAATCTACACCTCATTAACCTACTACTAAATCTACACCTCATTAACCTGCTACTAAATCTACACCTTATTAACCTACTACTAAATCTACACCTCATTAACCTACTACTAAATCTACACCTTATTAACCTACTACTAAATCTAGTCCTCCTGTAATAACTGTGTGTTCTCTCCCCGGGCTGTGTGCTCTGTCCTCCTGTATAATAACTGTGTGTTCCCCCAGGCTCTGTCCTCCTGTATAATAACTGTGTGTTCTCTGTCCTCCTGTATAATAACTGTGTGTTCTCTCCCCAGGGCTGTGCGCTCTGTCCATCAGTAGCGATAACTGCTACTTGGCTTATCCCGGCAGCGCTACGATCGGAGAGGTCCAGGTGTTCGACACGGTCAATCTGGTACGACACACACACACACACACACACACACACACACACACACACACACACACACACACACACACACACACACACACACACACACACACACACACACACACACACACCCAGTCTCAGTCTCTCTCTGTGTGTTTATATCTGTGTTTCCAGAGAGCAGCCAACATGATCCCAGCCCATGACAGTTCAGTCTCTCTCTGTGTGTTTATATCTGTGTTTCCAGAGAGCAGCCAACATGATCCCAGCCCATGACAGTTCAGTCTCTCTCTCTGTGTGTTTATATCTGTGTTTCCAGAGAGCAGCCAACATGATCCCAGCCCATGACAGTTCAGTCTCTCTTGTGTGTTTATATCTGTGTTTCCAGAGAGCAGCCAACATGATCCCAGCCCATGACAGTTCAGTCTCTCTCTGTGTGTTTATATCTGTGTTTCCAGAGAGCAGCCAACATGATCCCAGCCCATGACAGTTCAGTCTCTCTGTGTGTTTATATCTGTGTTTCCAGAGAGCAGCCAACATGATCCCAGCCCATGACAGTTCAGTCTCTCTCTGTGTGTTTATATCTGTGTTTCCAGAGAGCAGCCAACATGATCCCAGCCCATGACAGTTCAGTCTCTCTCTGTGTGTTTATATCTGTGTTTCCAGAGAGCAGCCAACATGATCCCAGCCCATGACAGTTCAGTCTCTCTGTGTGTGTTTATATCTGTGTTTCCAGAGAGCAGCCAACATGATCCCAGCCCATGACAGTTCAGTCTCTCTTGTGTGTTTATATCTGTGTTTCCAGAGAGCAGCCAACATGATCCCAGCCCATGACAGTTCAGTCTCTCTCTGTGTGTTTATATCTGTGTTTCCAGAGAGCAGCCAACATGATCCCAGCCCATGACAGTTCAGTCTCTCTCTGTGTGTGTTTATATCTGTGTTTCCAGAGAGCAGCCAACATGATCCCAGCCCATGACAGTTCAGTCTCTCTGTGTGTTTATATCTGTGTTTCCAGAGAGCAGCCAACATGATCCCAGCCCATGACAGTTCAGTCTCTCTCTGTGTGTTTATATCTGTGTTTCCAGAGAGCAGCCAACATGATCCCAGCCCATGACAGTTCAGTCTCTCTCTGTGTGTTTATATCTGTGTTTCCAGAGAGCAGCCAACATGATCCCAGCCCATGACAGCCCATTAGCAGCCGTTGTGTTCGACGCCAGCGGATCCAAACTGGCCACAGCCTCGGGAGAAGGTGGGGACACATTAAACTGTTGCACTGAACTACTGAGGTGGTGTCAGCCGGTCCCTCTGCCCTGACCCTTAACCCCCGACCCTTAACCCTTAACCCTACTGTTGTGTAATGTATCCTTGTGATCTGATAGGGGACGGTAATGTGTAATGTGATCTGATAGGGGACGGTAATGTGTAATGTGATCTGATAGGGGACGGTAATGTGTAATGTGATCTGATAGGGGACGGTAATGTGTAATGTGATCTGATAGGGGACGGTAATGTGTAATGTGATCTGATAGGGGACGGTAATGTGTAATGTGATCTGATAGGGGACGGTAATGTGTAATGTGATCTGATAGGGGACGGTGGTGTGTAATGTGATCTGATAGGGGACGGTATGTAATGTGATCTGATAGGGGACGGTAATGTGTAATGTGATCTGATAGGGGACGGTAATGTGTAATGTGATCTGATAGGGGACGGTGATGTGTAATGTGATCTGATAGGGGACGGTAATGTGTAATGTGATCTGATAGGGGACGGTAATGTAATGTGATCTGATAGGGGACGGTAATGTGTAATGTGATCTGATAGGGGACGGTAATGTGTAATGTGATCTGATAGGGGACGGTAATGTGTAATGTGATCTGATAGGGGACGGTAATGTGTAATGTGATCTGATAGGGGACGGTAATGTGTAATGTGATCTGATAGGGGACGGTAATGTGTAATGTGATCTGATAGGGGACGGTAATGTGTAATGTGATCTGATAGGGGACGGTAATGTGTAATGTGATCTGATAGGGGACGGTAATGTGATCTGATAGGGGACGGTAATGTGATCTGATAGGGGACGGTAATGTGTAATGTGATCTGATAGGGACGGTAATGTGTAATGTGATCTGATAGGGGACGGTAATGTGTAATGTGATCTGATAGGGGACGGTAATGTGTAATGTGATCTGATAGGGGACGGTAATGTAATGTGATCTGATAGGGGACGGTAATGTGTAATGTGATCTGATAGGGGACGGTAATGTGTAATGTGATCTGATAGGGGACGGTAATGTGTAATGTGATCTGATAGGGGACGGTAATGTGTAATGTGATCTGATAGGGGACGGTAATGTGTAATGTGATCTGATAGGGGACGGTAATGTGTAATGTGATCTGATAGGGGACGGTAATGTGTAATGTGATCTGATAGGGGACGTGTAATGTGATCTGATAGGGACGGTAATGTGTGATCTGATAGGGGACGGTAATGTGTAATGTGATCTGATAGGGGACGGTAATGTGTAATGTGATCTGATAGGGGACGGTAATGTGTAATGTGATCTGATAGGGGACGGTAATGTGTAATGTGATCTGATAGGGGACGGTAATGTGTAATGTGATCTGATAGGGGACGGTAAGTAATGTGATCTGATAGGGGACGGTAATGTGTAATGTGATCTGATAGGGGACGGTTAATGTGTAATGTGATCTGATAGGGGACGGTAATGTGTAATGTGATCTGATAGGGACGGTAATGTGTAATGTGATCTGATAGGGGACGGTAATGTGTAATGTGATCTGATAGGGGACGGTAATGTGTAATGTGATCTGATAGGGGACGGTAATGTGTAATGTGATCTGATAGGGGACGGTAATGTGTAATGTGATCTGATAGGGGACGGTAATGTGTAATGTGATCTGATAGGGGACGGTAATGTGTAATGTGATCTGATAGGGGACGGTAATGTGTAATGTGATCTGATAGGGGACGGTAATGTGTAATGTGATCTGATAGGGGACGGTAATGTGTAATGTGATCTGATAGGGGACGGTAATGTGTAATGTGATCTGATAGGGGACGGTAATGTGTAATGTGATCTGATAGGGGACGGTAATGTATGTGATCTGATAGGGGACGGTAATGTGTAATGTGATCTGATAGGGGACGGTAATGTGTAATGTGATCTGATAGGGGACGGTAATGTGTAATGTGATCTGATAGGGGACGGTAATGTGTAATGTGATCTGATAGGGGACGGTAATGTGTAATGTGATCTGATAGGGACGGTAATGTGTAATGTGATCTGATAGGGGACGGTAATGTGTAATGTGATCTGATAGGGGACGGTAATGTGTAATGTGATCTGATAGGGGACGGTAATGTGTAATGTGATCTGATAGGGGACGGTAATGTGTAATGTGATCTGATAGGGACGGTAATGTGTAATGTGATCTGATAGGGGACGGTAATGTGTAATGTGATCTGATAGGGGACGGTAATGTGTAATGTGATCTGATAGGGACGGTAATGTGTAATGTGATCTGATAGGGGACGGTAATGTGATCTGATAGGGGACGTGTAATGTGATCTGATAGGGGACGGTAATGTGTAATGTGATCTGATAGGGGACGGTAATGTGTAATGTGATCTGATAGGGGACGGTAATGTGTAATGTGATCTGATAGGGGACGGTAATGTGTAATGTGATCTGATAGGGACGGTAATGTGTAATGTGATCTGATAGGGGACGGTAATGTAATGTGATCTGATAGGGGACGGTAATGTGTAATGTGATCTGATAGGGGACGGTAATGTGTAATGTGATCTGATAGGGGACGGTAATGTGTAATGTGATCTGATAGGGGACGGTAATGTGTAATGTGATCTGATAGGGGACGGTAATGTGTAATGTGATCTGATAGGGGACGGTAATGTGTAATGTGATCTGATAGGGGACGGTAATGTAATGTGATCTGATAGGGGACGGTAATGTGATCTGATAGGGGACGGTAATGTGTAATGTGATCTGATAGGGGACGGTAATGTGCAATGTGATCTGATAGGGGACGGTAATGTGTAATGTGATCTGATAGGGGACGGTAGTGTGTAATGTGATCTGATAGGGGACGGTAATGTGTAATGTGATCTGATAGGGGACGGTAATGTGGTAATGTGATCTGATAGGGAGGTAATGTGTAATGTGATCTGATAGGGGACGGTAATGTGTAAATGTGATCTGATAGGGACGGTAATGTGTAATGTGATCTGATAGGGGGACGGTAATGTGTAATGTGATCTGATAGGGGACGGTAATGTGTAATGTGATCTGATAGGGGACGGTAATGTGTAATGTGATCTGATAGGGGACGGTAATGTGTAATGTGATCTGATAGGGGACGGTAATGTGTAATGTGATCTGATAGGGGACGGTAATGTGTAATGTGATCTGATAGGGGACGGTAATGTGTAATGTGATCTGATAGGGGACGGTAATGTGTAATGTGATCTGATAGGGGACGGTAATGTTAATGATCCTTTGATCTGATAGGGGACGGTAATGTGTAATGTGATCTGATAGGGGACGGTAATGTGTAATGTGATCTGATAGGGGACGGTAATGTGTAATGTGATCTGATAGGGGACGGTAATGTGTAATGTGATCTGATAGGGGACGGTAATGTGTAATGTGATCTGATAGGGGACGGTAATGTGTAATGTGATCTGATAGGGGACGGTAATGTGTAATGTGATCTGATAGGGGACGGTAATGTGTAATGTGATCTGATAGGGGACGGTAATGTGTAATGTGATCTGATAGGGGACGGTGGTGTAATGTGATCTGATAGGGGGACGGTAATGTGTAATGTGATCTGATAGGGGACGGTAATGTGTAATGTGATCTGATAGGGGACGGTAATGTGTAATGTGATCTGATAGGGGACGGTAATGTGTAATGTGATCTGATAGGGGACGGTAATGTGTAATGTGATCTGATAGGGGACGGTAATGTGTAATGTGATCTGATAGGGGACGGTAATGTGTAATGTGATCTGATAGGGGACGGTAATGTGTAATGTGATCTGATAGGGGACGGTAATGTGTAATGTGATCTGATAGGGGACGGTAATGTGTAATGTGATCTGATAGGGGACGGTAATGTGTAATGTGATCTGATAGGGACGGTAATGTGTAATGTGATCTGATAGGGGACGGTAATGTGATCTGATAGGGACGGTAATGTGTATGATCTGATAGGGGACGGTAGTGTAATGTGATCTGATAGGGGACGGTAGTGTAATGTGATCTGATAGGGGACGGTAATGTGTAATGTGATCTGATAGGGGACGGTAATGTGTAATGTGATCTGATAGGGGACGGTAATGTGTAATGTGATCTGATAGGGGACGGTAATGTGTAATGTGATCTGATAGGGGACGGTAATGTGTAATGTGATCTGATAGGGGACGGTAATGTGTAATGTGATCTGATAGGGGACGGTAATGTGTAATGTGATCTGATAGGGGACGGTAATGTGTAATGTGATCTGATAGGGGACGGTAATGTGTAATGTGATCTGATAGGGGACGGTAATGTGTAATGTGATCTGATAGGGGACGGTAATGTGTAATGTGATCTGATAGGGGACGGTAATGTGTAATGTGATCTGATAGGGGACGGTAATGTGTAATGTGATCTGATAGGGGACGGTAATGTGTAATGTGATCTGATAGGGGACGGTAATGTGTAATGTGATCTGATAGGGGACGGTAATGTGTAATGTGATCTGATAGGGGACGGTAATGTGTAATGTGATCTGATAGGGGACGGTAATGTAGATCTGATAGGGACGTGTAATGTGATCTGATAGGGGACGGTAATGTGTAATGTGATCTGATAGGGGACGGTAATGTGTAATGTGATCTGATAGGGACGGTAATGTGTAATGTGATCTGATAGGGGACGGTAATGTAATGTGATCTGATAGGGGACGGTAATGTGAATGTGATCTGATAGGGGACGGTAATGTGTAATGTGATCTGATAGGGGACGGTATGTGTAATGTGATCTGATAGGGGACGGTAATGTGTAATGTGATCTGATAGGGGACGGTAATGTGTAATGTGATCTGATAGGGGACGGTAATGTGTAATGTGATCTGATAGGGGACGGTAATGTGTAATGTGATCTGATAGGGGACGGTAATGTGTAATGTGATCTGATAGGGGACGGTAATGTGTAATGTGATCTGATAGGGGACGGTAATGTGTAATGTGATCTGATAGGGGACGGTAATGTGTAATGTGATCTGATAGGGGACGGTAATGTGTAATGTGATCTGATAGGGGACGGTAATGTGTAATGTGATCTGATAGGGGGACGGTAATGTGATCTGATAGGGATATGTGTAATGTGATCTGATAGGGGACGGTAATGTGTAATGTGATCTGATAGGGGACGGTAATGTGTAATGTGATCTGATAGGGGACGGTAATGTGTAATGTGATCTGATAGGGGACGGTAATGTGTAATGTGATCTGATAGGGGACGGTAATGTGTAATGTGATCTGATAGGGGACGGTAATGTGTAATGTGATCTGATAGGGACGGTAATGTGTAATGTGATCTGATAGGGGACGGTGGTGTGTAATGTGATCTGATAGGGGACGGTATGTAATGTGATCTGATAGGGACGGTAATGTAATGATCTGATAGGGACGGTAATGTGTAATGTGATCTGATAGGGACGGTAATGTGTAATGTGATCTGATAGGGGACGGTAATGTGTAATGTGATCTGATAGGGGACGGTAATGTGTAATGTGATCTGATAGGGGACGGTAATGTGTAATGTGATCTGATAGGGGACGGTAATGTGTAATGTGATCTGATAGGGGACGGTAATGTGTAATGTGATCTGATAGGGGACGGTAATGTGTAATGTGATCTGATAGGGACGGTAATGTGTAATGTGATCTGATAGGGGACGGTAATGTGTAATGTGATCTGATAGGGGACGGTAATGTGTAATGTGATCTGATAGGGGACGGTAATGTGTAATGTGATCTGATAGGGGACGGTAATGTGTAATGTGATCTGATAGGGGACGGTAATGTGTAATGTGATCTGATAGGGGACGGTAATGTGTAATGTGATCTGATAGGGGACGGTAATGTGTAATGTGATCTGATAGGGGACGGTAATGTGTAATGTGATCTGATAGGGACGGTAATGTGTAATGTGATCTGATAGGGGACGGTAATGTGTAATGTGATCTGATAGGGGACGGTAATGTGTAATGTGATCTGATAGGGGACGGTAATGTGTAATGTGATCTGATAGGGGACGGTAATGTGTAATGTGATCTGATAGGGGACGGTAATGTGTAATGTGATCTGATAGGGGACGGTAATGTAATGTGATCTGATAGGGGACGGTAATGTAATGTGATCTGATAGGGGACGGTAATGTATAATGTGATCTGATAGGGGACGGTAATGTGTAATGTGATCTGATAGGGACGGTATGTGGGAATGTGTAATGTGATCTGATAGGGGACGGTAATGTGTAATGTGATCTGATAGGGGGACGGTAATGTGAAGGGACGTAATGTGATCTGATAGGGGACGGTAATGTGTAATGTGATCTGATAGGGGACGGTAATGTGTAATGTGATCTGATAGGGGCGGTAATGTGTAATGTGATCTGATAGGGGACGGTAATGTGTAATGTGATCTGATAGGGGCGGTAATGTGTAATGTGATCTGATAGGGGACGGTAATGTGTAATGTGATCTGATAGGGGACGGTAATGTGATCTGATTAGGGGACGGTAATGTGATCTGATAGGGGACGGTAATGTGTAATGTGATCTGATAGGGGACGGTAATGTGTAATGTGATCTGATAGGGACGGTAATGTGTAATGTGATCTGATAGGGGACGGTAATGTGTAATGTGATCTGATAGGGGACGGTAATGTGTAATGTGATCTGATAGGGGACGGTAATGTGTAATGTGATCTGATAGGGGACGGTAATGTGTAATGTGATCTGATAGGGGACGGTAATGTGTAATGTGATCTGATAGGGGACGGTAATGTGTAATGTGATCTGATAGGGGACGGTAATGTGTAATGTGATCTGATAGGGGACGGTAATGTGTAATGTGATCTGATAGGGGACGGTAATGTGTAATGTGATCTGATAGGGACGGTAATGTGTAATGTGATCTGATAGGGGACGGTAATGTAATGTGATCTGATAGGGGACGGTAATGTGTAATGTGATCTGATAGGGACGGTAATGTGTAATGTGATCTGATAGGGGACGGTAATGTGTAATGTGATCTGATAGGGGACGGTAGTGTAATGTGATCTGATAGGGGACGGTAATGTGTAATGTGATCTGATAGGGGACGGTAATGTGTAATGTGATCTGATAGGGGGACGGTAGTGTGTAATGTGATCTGATAGGGGACGGTAATGTGTAATGTGATCTGATAGGGACGGTAATGTGTAATGTGATCTGATAGGGGACGGTAATGTGTAATGTGATCTGATAGGGGACGGTAATGTGTAATGTGATCTGATAGGGGACGGTGATGTGTAATGTGATCTGATAGGGGACGGTAATGTGTAATGTGATCTGATAGGGACGGTAATGTGTAATGTGATCTGATAGGGGACGGTAATGTGTAATGTGATCTGATAGGGGACGGTAATGTGTAATGTGATCTGATAGGGACGGTAATGTGTAATGTGATCTGATAGGGGACGGTAATGTGTAATGTGATCTGATAGGGGACGGTAATGTGTAATGTGATCTGATAGGGGACGGTAATGTAATGTGATCTGATAGGGGACGGTAATGGTAATGTGATCTGATAGGGACGGTAATGTGTAATGTGATCTGATAGGGGACGGTAGTGTGTAATGTGATCTGATAGGGGACGGTAATGTGTAATGTGATCTGATAGGGGCGGTAATGTGTAATGTGATCTGATAGGGGACGGTATGTGTAATGTGATCTGATAGGGACGGTAATGTGATCTGATAGGGGCGGTAATGTGTAATGTGATCTGATAGGGGCGGTAATGTGTAATGTGATCTGATAGGGGACGTAATGTGTAATGTGATCTGATAGGGGACGGTAATGTGTAATGTGATCTGATAGGGACGGTAATGTGTAATGTGATCTGATAGGGGCGGTAATGTGTAATGTGATCTGATAGGGGACGGTAATGTGTAATGTGATCTGATAGGGACGGTAATGTGTAATGTGATCTGATAGGGGACGGTAATGTGTAATGTGATCTGATAGGGACGGTAATGTGTAATGTGATCTGATAGGGACGGTAATGTGAATGTGATCTGATAGGGGACGGTAATGTGTAATGTGATCTGATAGGGACGGTAATGTGTAATGTGATCTGATAGGGGACGGTAATGTGTAATGTGATCTGATAGGGGACGGTAATGTGTAATCTGATAGGGACGGTAATGTGTAATGTGATCTGATAGGGGACGGTAAAGTGTAATGTGATCTGATAGGGACGGTAATGTGTAATGTGATCTGATAGGGGACGGTAATGTGTAATGTGATCTGATAGGGGACGGTAATGTGTAATGTGATCTGATAGGGGACGGTAATGTGTAATGTGATCTGATAGGGGACGGTAATGTTATAGTGATCTGATAGGGGACGGTAATGTGTAATGTGATCTGATAGGGGACGGTATTGTAATGTGATCTGATAGGGGCGGTAATGTGTAATGTGATCTGATAGGGGCGGTAATGTGATCTGATAGGGACGGTAATGTGATCTGATAGGGGACGGTAATGTGTAATGTGATCTGATAGGGGACGGTAATGTGTAATGTGATCTGATAGGGGCGGTAATGTGTAATGTGATCTGATAGGGGACGGTAATGTGTAATGTGATCTGATAGGGGACGGTAATGTGTAATGTGATCTGATAGGGGACGGTAATGTGTAATGTGATCTGATAGGGGACGGTAATGTGTAATGTGATCTGATAGGGAGACGGTGTAATGTGATCTGATAGGGGACGGTAATGTGTAATGTGATCTGATAGGGGACGGTAATGTGTAATGTGATCTGATAGGGGACGGTAATGTGTAATGTGATCTGATAGGGGACGGTAATGTGTAATGTGATCTGATAGGGGCGGTAATGTGTAATGTGATCTGATAGGGGACGGTAATGTGTAATGTGATCTGATAGGGGACGGTAATGTGTTATCTGATAGGGGACGGTAATGTGTAATGTGATCTGATAGGGGCGGTAATGTGTAATGTGATCTGATAGGGGACGGTAATGTGTAATGTGATCTGATAGGGGCGGTAATGTGTAATGTGATCTGATAGGGGACGGTAATGTGTAATGTGATCTGATAGGGAACGGTAATGTGTAATGTGATCTGATAAGGGGACGGTAATGTGTAATGTGATCTGATAGGGGACGGTAATGTAATGTGATCTGATAGGGGACGGTAATGTGTAATGTGATCTGATAGGGGACGGTAATGTGTAATGTGATCTGATAGGGGACGGTAATGTGTAATGTGATCTGATAGGGGACGGTAATGTGTAATGTGATCTGATAGGGGACGGTAATGTGTAATGTGATCTGATAGGGGACGGTAATGTGTAATGTGATCTGATAGGGGACGGTAATGTGTAATGTGATCTGATAGGGGACGGTAATGTGTAATGTGATCTGATAGGGGACGGTAATGTGTAATGTGATCTGATAGGGGACGGTAATGTGTAATGTGATCTGATAGGGGACGGTGGTGTGTAATGTGATCTGATAGGGGCGGTAATGTGAATGCGATCTGATAGGGGACGGCAATGTGTAATGTGATCTGATAGGGCGGTAATGTGATCTGATAGGGGCGGTAATGTGTATGTGATCTGATAGGGGCGGTAATGTGTAATGTGATCTGATAGGGGCGGTAATGTGTAATGTGATCTGATAGGGGGCGGTAATGTGTAATGTGATCTGATAGGGACGGTAATGTGTAATGTGATCTGATAGGGGACGGTGTGTGTAATGTGATCTGATAGGGGACGGTAATGTGTAATGTGATCTGATAGGGGCGGTAATGTGTAATGTGATCTGATAGGGGACGGTAATGTGTAATGTGATCTGATAGGGGACGGTAATGTGTAATGTGATCTGATAGGGGGCGGTAATGTGTAATGTGATCTGATAGGGGACGGTAATGTGTAATGTGATCTGATAGGGGACGGTAATGTGTAATGTGATCTGATAGGGGACGGTAATGTGTAATGTGATCTGATAGGGGCGGTAATGTGTAATGTGATCTGATAGGGGACGGTAATGTGTAATGTGATCTGATAGGGGACGGTAATGTGTAATGTGATCTGATAGGGGACGGTAATGTGTAATGTGATCTGATAGGGGACGGTTATGTGTAATGTGATCTGATAGGGGACGGTAATGTGTAATGTGATCTGATAGGGGACGGTAATGTGTAATGTGATCTGATAGGGGGCGGTAATGTGATCTGATAGGGACGGTAATGTGTAATGTGATCTGATAGGGGCGGTAATGTGTAATGTGATCTGATAGGGGACGGTAATGTGTAATGTGATCTGATAGGGGACGGTAATGTAATGTGATCTGATAGGGGACGGTAATGTGTAATGTGATCTGATAGGGACGGTAGTAATGTGATCTGATAGGGGACGGTAATGTGTAATGTGATCTGATAGGGGACGGTAATGTGTAATGTGATCTGATAGGGGACGGTAATGTGTAATGTGATCTGATAGGGACGGTAATGTAATGTGATCTGATAGGGGACGGTGGTGTGTAATGTGATCTGATAGGGACGGTAATGTGTAATGTGATCTGATAGGGGCGGTATGGTAATGTGATCTGATAGGGGACGGTAATGTGTAATGTGATCTGATAGGGGACGGTAATGTGTAATGGATCTGATAGGGGGCGGTAATGTGTAATGTGATCTGATAGGGGACGGTAATGTAATGTGATCTGATAGGGGACGGTAATGTGATCTGATAGGGGACGGTAATGTGTAATGTGATCTGATAGGGGACGGTAATGTGTAATGTGATCTGATAGGGGCGGTAATGTGTAATGTGATCTGATAGGGGACGGTAATGTGTAATGTGATCTGATAGGGGACGGTAATGTGTAATGTGATCTGATAGGGGACGGTGGTGTGTAATGTGATCTGATAGGGGACGGTAATGTGTAATGTGATCTGATAGGGGACGGTAATGTGTAATGTGATCTGATAGGGGCGGTAATGTGTAATGTGATCTGAGTAGGGACGGTAATGTGTAATGTGATCTGATAGGGGGCGGTAATGTGGTAATGTGATCTGATAGGGGACGGTAATGTGTAATGTGATCTGATAGGGGCGGTAATGTAATGTGATCTGATAGGGGACGGTAATGTGTAATGTGATCTGATAGGGGGCGGTAATGTGTAATGTGATCTGATAGGGGCGGTAATGTGTAATGTGATCTGATAGGGGACGGTAATGTGTAATGGATCTGATAGGGGCGGTAATGTGAATGTGATCTGATAGGGGACGGTAATGTGTAATGTGATCTGATAGGGGACGGTAATGGTAATGTGATCTGATAGGGGACGGTAATGTGTAATGTGATCTGATAGGGGACGGTAATGTGTAATGTGATCTGATAGGGGACGGTAATGTGTAATGTGATCTGATAGGGGACGGTAATGTGTAATGTGATCTGATAGGGCGTAATGTATATGTGATCTGATAGGGGGCGGTAATGTGTAATGTGATCTGATAGGGGCGGTAATGTGTAATGTGATCTGATAGGGGCGGTAATGTGTAATGTGATCTGATAGGGGACGGTAATGTTGTGATCTGATAGGGGCGGTAATGTGTAATGTGATCTGATAGGGGACGGTAATGTGTAATGTGATCTGATAGGGGACGGTAATGTGTAATGTGATCTGATAGGGGACGGTAATGTGTAATGTGATCTGATAGGGGGCGGTAATGTGTAATGTGATCTGATAGGGGACGGTAATGTGTAATGTGATCTGATAGGGGCGGTAATGTGTAATGTGATCTGATAGGGGACGGTAATGTGTAATGTGATCTGATAGGGGACGGTAATGTGTAATGTGATCTGATAGGGGGCGGTAATGTGCAATGTGATCTGATAGGGGACGGTAATGTGTAATGTGATCTGATAGGGGCGGTAATGTGTAATGTGATCTGATAGGGGCGGTAATGTATCTGATAGGGGCGGTAATGTGATCTGATAGGGGACGGTAATGTGTAATGTGATCTGATAGGGGACGGTAATGTGTAATGTGATCTGATAGGGGACGGTAATGTTAATGTGATCTGATAGGGGACGGTAATGTGTAATGTGATCTGATAGGGGACGGTAATGTGTAATGTGATCTGATAGGGACGGTAATGTGTAATGTGATCTGATAGGGGGACGGTAATGTGTAATGTGATCTGATAGGGGCGGTAATGTGTAATGTGATCTGATAGGGGACGGTAATGTGTAATGTGATCTGATAGGGGACGGTAATGTGTAATGTGATCTGATAGGGACGGTAATGTGTAATGTGATCTGATAGGGGACGGTAATGTGTAATGTGATCTGATAAGGGGCGGTAATGTGTAATGTGATCTGATAGGGGACGGTAATGTGTAATGTGATCTGATAGGGGACGGTAATGTGTAATGTGATCTGATAGGGGGACGGTAATATGTAATGTGATCTGATAGGGGCGGTAATGTGTAATGTGATCTGATAGGGACGGTAATGTGTATGTGATCTGATAGGGGCGGTAATGTGTAATGTGATCTGATAGGGGCGGTAATGTGTAATGTGATCTGATAGGGGACGGTAATGTGTAATGTGATCTGATAGGGGGACGGTAATGTGTAATGTGATCTGATAGGGACGGTAATGTGTAATGTGATCTGATAGGGGCGGTAATGTGTAATGTGATCTGATAGGGGACGGTAATGTGTAATGTGATCTGATAGGGGGCGGTAATGTGTAATGTGATCTGATAGGGGGCGGTAATGTGTAATGTGATCTGATAGGGGCGGTAATGTGTAATGTGATCTGATAGGGGACGGTAATGTGTAATGTGATCTGATAGGGGACGGTAATGTGTAATGTGATCTGATAGGGGCGGTAATGTGTAATGTGATCTGATAGGGACGGTAATGTGTAATGTGATCTGATAGGGGCGGTAATGTGTAATGTGATCTGATAGGGACGGTAATGTGTTGTGATCTGATAGGGGACGGTAATGTGTAATGTGATCTGATAGGGGACGGTAATGTGTAATGTGATCTGATAGGGACGGTAATGTGTAATGTGATCTGATAGGGGACGGTAATGTGTAATGTGATCTGATAGGGGACGGTGGTGTGTAATGTGATCTGATAGGGGACGGTAATGTGTAATGTGATCTGATAGGGGACGGTAATGTGATCTGATAGGGGGACGGTAATGTATGTGATCTGATAGGGGCGGTAATGTGTAATGTGATCTGATAGGGGCGGTAATGTGTAATGTGATCTGATAGGGGCGGTAATGTGTAATGTGATCTGATAGGGGCGGTAATGTGTAATGTGATCTGATAGGGGACGGTAATGTGTAATGTGATCTGATAGGGACGGTAATGTGTAATGTGATCTGATAGGGGACGGTAATGTGTAATGTGATCTGATAGGGACGGTAATGTAATGTGATCTGATAGGGGCGGTAATGTGTAATGTGATCTGATAGGGGCGGTAATGTGTAATGTGATCTGATAGGGGCGGTAATGTGTAATGTGATCTGATAGGGGACGGTAATGTGTAATGTGATCTGATAGGGGACGGTAATGTGTAATGTGATCTGATAGGGACGGTAATGTGTAATGTGATCTGATAGGGGACGGTAATGTGAATGTGATCTGATAGGGGACGGTAATGTGTAATGTGATCTGATAGGGGACGGTAATGTGTATGCGATCTGATAGGGGGCGGTTGTAATGTGATCTGATAGGGGACGGTAATGTGTAATGATCTGATAGGGGCGGTAATGTGTAATGTGATCTGATAAGGGGACGGTAATGTAATGTGATCTGATAGGGGACGGTAATGTGTAATGTGATCTGATAGGGGACGGTAATGTGTAATGTGATCTGATAGGGGACGGTAATGTGTAATGTGATCTGATAGGGACGGTAATGTGATCTGATAGGGGCGGTAATGTGTAATGTGATCTGATAGGGGACGGTAATGTGTAATGTGATCTGATAGGGGCGGTAATGTGTAATGTGATCTGATAGGGGACGGTAATGTGTAATGTGATCTGATAGGGGACGGTAATGTAATGTGATCTGATAGGGAGCGGTAATGTGTAATGTGATCTGATAGGGGACGGTAATGTGTAATGTGATCTGATAGGGGACGGTAATGTGTAATGTGATCTGATAGGGGACGGTAATGTGTAATGTGATCTGATAGGGGCGGTAATGTGTAATGTGATCTGATAGGGGACGGTAATGTGTAATGTGATCTGATAGGGGGCGGTAATGTGTAATGTGATCTGATAGGGGACGGTAATGTGTAATGTGATCTGATAGGGGCGGTAATGTGAATGTGATCTGATAGGGGGCGGTAATGTGTAATGTGATCTGATAGGGGCGGTAATGTTAATGTGATCTGATAGGGGGCGGTAATGTGTAATGTGATCTGATAGGGGCGTGTGTAATGTGATCTGATAGGGACGGTAATGTGATCTGATAGGGACGGTAATGTGTAATGTGATCTGATAGGGGACGGTAATGTGTAATGTGATCTGATAGGGAACGGTAATGTGTAATGTGATCTGATAGGGGACGGTAATGTGTAATGTGATCTGATAGGGGACGGTAATGTGTAATGTGATCTGATAGGGGACGGTAATGTGTAATGTGATCTGATAGGGGACGGTAATGTGTAATGTGATCTGATAGGGGACGGTAATGTGTAATGTGATCTGATAGGGGACGGTAATGTGTAATGTGATCTGATAGGGGACGGTAATGTGTAATGTGATCTGATAGGGGACGGTAATGTGTTGTGATCTGATAGGGGACGGTAATGTGTAATGTGATCTGATAGGGGACGGTAATGTGTAATGTGATCTGATAGGGGCGGTAATGTGTAATGCGATCTGATAGGGGACGGTAATGTGTAATGTGATCTGATAGGGGCGGTAATGTGTAATGTGATCTGATAGGGGACGGTAATGTGTAATGTGATCTGATAGGGGACGGTAATGTGTAATGTGATCTGATAGGGGACGGTAATGTGTAATGTGATCTGATAGGGGGCGGTAGTGTGTAATGTGATCTGATAGGGGGCGGTAATGTGTAATGCGATCTGATAGGGGGCAGTAATGTGTAATGTGATCTGATAGGGGACGGTAATGTGTAATGTGATCTGATAGGGGACGGTAATGTGTAATGTGATCTGATAGGGGGCGGTAATGTGTAATGTGATCTGATAGGGGACGGTAATGTGTAATGTGATCTGATAGGGGACGGTAATGTGTAATGTGATCTGATAGGGGCGGTAATGTGTAATGTGATCTGATAGGGGACGGTAATGTGTAATGTGATCTGATAGGGGACGGTAATGTGTAATGTATCTGATAGGGGACGGTAATGTGTAATGTGATCTGATAGGGGACGGTAATGTGTAATGTGATCTGATAGGGGGCGGTAATGTGTAATGTGATCTGATAGGGGCGGTATGTAATGTGATCTGATAGGGGCGGTAATGTGTAATGTGATCTGATAGGGGCGGTTGTGTATGTGATCTGATAGGGGCGGTAATGTGTAATGTGATCTGATAGGGGGCGGTAATGTGTTGATCTGATAGGGGACGGTAATGTGTAATGTGATCTGATAGGGGACGGTAATGTGTAATGTGATCTGATAGGGGACGGTAATGTGTAATGTGATCTGATAGGGGACGGTAATGTGTAATGCGATCTGATAGGGGACGGTAATGTGTAATGTGATCTGATAGGGGGACGGTATGTGTAATGTGATCTGATAGGGGCGTGGTAATGTGATCTGATAGGGGACGGTAATGTGTAATGTGATCTGATAGGGACGGTAATGTGTAATGTGATCTGATAGGGGACGGTAATGTGTAATGTGATCTGATAGGGGACGGTAATGTGTAATGTGATCTGATAGGGGACGGTAATGTGTAATGTGATCTGATAGGGGACGGTAATGTGTAATGTGATCTGATAGGGGACGGTAATGTGTAATGTGATCTGATAGGGGCGGTAATGTAATGTGATCTGATAGGGACGGTAATGTGTAATGTGATCTGATAGGGGACGGTAATGTGTAATGTGATCTGATAGGGGACGGTAATGTGTAATGTGATCTGATAGGGGACGGTAATGTGTAATGTGATCTGATAGGGGCGGTAATGTGTAATGTGATCTGATAGGGGACGGTAATGTGTAATGTGATCTGATAGGGGACGGTAATGTAATGTGATCTGATAGGGGACGGTAATGTGTAATGTGATCTGATAGGGGCGGTAATGTGTAATGTGATCTGATAGGGGACGGTAATGTGTAATGTGATCTGATAGGGACGGTAATGTGTAATGTGATCTGATAGGGGCGGTAATGTGTAATGTGATCTGATAGGGGCGGTAATGTGTAATGTGATCTGATAGGGGACGGTAATGTGTAATGTGATCTGATAGGGGACGGTAATGTGTAATGTGATCTGATAGGGGGCGGTAATGTGATCTGATAGGGGCGGTAATGTGTAATGTGATCTGATAGGGACGGTAATGTGTAATGTGATCTGATAGGGGACGGTAATGTGTAATGTGATCTGATAGGGGACGGTAATGTGTAATGTGATCTGATAGGGGACGGTAATGTGTAATGTGATCTGATAGGGGACGGTAATGTGTAATGTGATCTGATAGGGGACGGTAATGTGATCTGATAGGGGACGGTAATGTGATCTGATAGGGGACGGTAATGTGTAATGTGATCTGATAGGGGACGGTAATGTGTAATGTGATCTGATAGGGGCGGTAATGTGTAATGTGATCTGATAGGGAACGGTAGTATGTAATGTGATCTGATAGGGGGCGGTAATGTGTATGATCTGATAGGGGACGGTAATGTGTAATGTGATCTGATAGGGACGGTAATGTGTAATGTGATCTGATAGGGGACGGTAATGTGTAATGTGATCTGATAGGGGCGGTAATGTGTAATGTGATCTGATAGGGGACGGTAATGTGTAATGTGATCTGATAGGGGGCGGTAATGTGTAATGTGATCTGATAGGGGCGGTAATGTGTAATGTGATCTGATAGGGGACGGTAATGTGTAATGTGATCTGATAGGGGCGGTAATGTGTAATGTGATCTGATAGGGAACGGTAATGTGTAATGTGATCTGATAGGGGACGGTAATGTGTAATGTGATCTGATAGGGGACGGTAATGTGTAATGTGATCTGATAGGGGGCGGTAATGTGTAATGTGATCTGATAGGGGACGGTAATGTGTAATGTGATCTGATAGGGGCGGTAATGTGTAATGTGATCTGATAGGGGACGGTAATGTGTAATGCGATCTGATAGGGGACGGTAATGTGTAATGTGATCTGATAGGGGACGGTAATGTGTAATGTGATCTGATAGGGGACGGTAATGTGTAATGTGATCTGATAGGGGCGGTAGTGTGTAATGTGATCTGATAGGGGGCGGTAATGTGTAATGTGATCTGATAGGGGGCGGTAATGTGTAATGTGATCTGATAGGGGACGGTGGTGTTAATGTGATCTGATAGGGGACGGTAATGTGTAATGTGATCTGATAGGGGGACGGTAATGTGTAATGTGATCTGATAGGGGACGGTAATGTGTAATGTGATCTGATAGGGGGCGGTAATGTGTAATGTGATCTGATAGGGGACGGCGGTGTAATGTGATCTGATAGGGACGGTAATGTGTGGTAATGTGATCTGATAGGGGACGGTAATGTGTAATGTGATCTGATAGGGGACGGTAATGTGTAATGTGATCTGATAGGGGCGGTAATGTGTAATGTGATCTGATAGGGGACGGTAATGTGTAATGTGATCTGATAGGGAACGGTGGTGTAATGTGATCTGATAGGGAACGGTAATGTGTAATGTGATCTGATAGGGGCGGTAATGTGTAATGTGATCTGATAGGGGACGGTAATGTGTAATGTGATCTGATAGGGGACGGTAATGTGTAATGTGATCTGATAGGGGCGGTATGTGTAATGTGATCTGATAGGGGACGGTAATGTGTAATGTGATCTGATAGGGACGGTAATGTGTAATGTGATCTGATAGGGGACGGTAATGTGTAATGTGATCTGATAGGGGACGGTAATGTGTAATGTGATCTGATAGGGGACGGTAATGTGTAATGTGATCTGATAGGGGACGGTAATGTGTAATGTGATCTGATAGGGGACGGTAATGTAATGTGATCTGATAGGGGACGGTAATGTGTAATGTGATCTGATAGGGGCGGTGATGTGTAATGTGATCTGATAGGGGACGGTAATGTGTAATGTGATCTGATAGGGGCGGTAATGTGTAATGTGATCTGATAGGGGACGGTAATGTGTAATGTGATCTGATAGGGGACGGTAATGTGTAATGTGATCTGATAGGGAACGGTGATGTGTAATGTGATCTGATAGGGACGGTAATGTGTAATGTGATCTGATAGGGGACGGTAATGTGTAATGTGATCTGATAGGGGACGGTAATGTGTAATGTGATCTGATAGGGGACGGTAATGTGTAATGTGATCTGATAGGGGACGGTAATGTGATCTGATAGGGGACGGTAATGTGTAATGTGATCTGATAGGGGACGGTAATGTGTAATGTGATCTGATAGGGGACGGTGGTGTGTAATGTGATCTGATAGGGGACGGTAATGTATAATGAATCCTTGTGATCTGATAGGGGACGGTAATGTGTAATGTGATCTGATAGGGGACGGTAATGTATAATGAATCCTTGTGATCTGATAGGGGACGGTAATGTGTAATGTGATCTGATAGGGGACGGTAATGTGATCTGATAGGGGACGGTAATGTGTAATGTGATCTGATAGGGGACGGTAATGTGTAATGTGATCTGATAGGGGACGGTAATGTGTAATGTGATCTGATAGGGGACGGTAATGTGTAATGTGATCTGATAGGGGACGGTGGTGTGTAATGTGATCTGATAGGGGACGGTAATGTGATCTGATAGGGGACGGTAATGTGTAATGTGATCTGATAGGGGACGGTGGTGTGTAATGTGATCTGATAGGGGACGGTAATGTGTAATGTGATCTGATAGGGGACGGTAATGTGTAATGTGATCTGATAGGGGACGGTAATGTGTAATGTGATCTGATAGGGGACGGTAATGTGTAATGTGATCTGATAGGGGGCCGGTAATGTGTAATGTGATCTGATAGGGGACGGTAATGTGTAATGTGATCTGATAGGGACGGTAATGTGTAATGTGATCTGATAGGGACGGTGGTGTGTAATGTGATCTGATAGGGACGGTAATGTGTAATGTGATCTGATAGGGGACGGTAATGTGTAATGTGATCTGATAGGGGCGGTAATGTAATGTGATCTGATAGGGGACGGTAATGTGTAATGTGATCTGATAGGGGACGGTAATGTGTAATGTGATCTGATAGGGGACGGTAATGTGTAATGTGATCTGATAGGGGACGGTAATGTGTAATGAATCCTTGTGATCTGATAGGGGACGGTAATCCGTGTTTTCTCCATCCCTGAGGGACAGAAACTGTTTGAGTTCCGTCGAGGAGTCAAAAGGTAGGACTCCTCCTCCTCCTCCTCCTCCTCCCTATTCTCTCTCTATATAAATAATAGTAATATGTGTTTAATAGTGGACGATATTAAATGAGCTCTTTTTGTGTGTGTGTGGGTGTGTGTGGGTGTGTGTGTGTGTGTGTGTGTGTGTGTGTGTGTGTGTGTGTGTGTGTGTGTGTGTGTGTGTGTGGTCTGTGTGTGGGTGTGTGTGTGTGTGTGTGTGTGTGTGTGTGTGTGTGTGTGTGTGTGGTCTGTGTGTGTGTGTGTGTGTGTGGTGTGTGTGGTGTGTGTGTGTGTGTGTGTGTGTGTGTGTGTGTGTGTGTGTGTGTGTGTGTGTGTGTGTGTGTGTGTGTGTGTGTGTGTGTGTGTGGTGTGTGGTGTGTGGTGTGTGGTGTGTGGTGTGTGGTGTGTGTGTGTGTGTGTGTGTGTGTGTGGTAGGTGTGTGTCTATCTGTTCCCTGGCCTTCAGCATGGAGGGCCTCCACCTATCAGCTTCCAGTAACACGGAGACGGTCCACATCTTCAAACTGGAGACTCAGAAAGAGAAGTACTCCGCCCCCTTTACCCTTCACTCCGCCCCCTTTACCCTTCACTCCGCCCCTTTACCCTTCACTCCGCCCCCTTTACCCTTCACTCCGCCCCCTTTACCCTTCACTCCGCCCCCTTTACCCTTCACTCCGCCCCTTTACCCTTCACTCCGCCCCTTTACCCTTCACTCCTCGCCCCCTTACCCTTCACTCCGCCCCTTTACCCTTCGCTCCGCCCCTTTACCCTTCACTCCGCCCCTTTACCCTTCACTCCGCCCCCTTTACCCTTCACTCCGCCCCCTTACCCTTCACTCCGCCCCTTACCCTCGCCTCCGCCCCTTTACCCTTCCTCCGCCCCTTTGCCCTTCACTCCGCCCCTTTACCCTTCCTCCGCCCCTTTACCCTTCACTCCGCCCCCTTTACCCTTCACTCCGCCCCCTTTACCCTTCACTCCGCCCCTTTGCCTTCCTCCGCCCCTTTACCCTTTACCCTCCGCCCCTTTACCCTTCACTCCGCCCCTTTACCCTTCGCTCCGCCCCTTAACCCTTCGCTCCGCCCCTTACCCTCCCGCTCCGCCCCTTTACCCGCTCGCTCCGCCCCTTTACCCTTCTCTCCGCCCCTTTACCCTTCACTCCGCCCCTTTACCCTTCACTCCGCCCCCTTTACCCTTCACTCCGCCCCCTTTACCCCTTCACTCCGCCCCCTTTACCCTTCACTCCGCCCCCTTTACCCTTCGCTCCGCCCCCTTTACCCTTCACAGGAGATGTTGTCCTGTTTCTCATCATGGTGTGGAGGCCAGAGGAGGAGGAGATGTTGTCCTGTTTCTCATCATGGTGTGGAGGCCAGAGGAGGAGGAGATGTTGTCCTGTTTCTCATCATGGTGTGGAGGCCGGAGGAGGAGGAGATGTTGTCCTGTTTCTCATCATGGTGTGGAGGCCAGAGGAGGAGGAGATGTTGTCCTGTTTCTCATCATGGTGTGGAGGCCAGAGGAGGAGGAGATGTTGTCCTGTTCCTCATCATGGTGTGGAGGCCAGAGGAGGAGGAGATGTTGTCCTGTTTCTCATCATGGTGTGGAGGCCAGAGGAGGAGGAGATGTTGTCCTGTTTCTCATCATGGTGTGGAGGCCAGAGGAGGAGGAGATGTTGTCCTGTTTCTCATCATGGTGTGGAGGCCAGAGGAGGAGGAGATGTTGTCCTGTTTCTCATCATGGTGTGGAGGCCAGAGGAGGAGGAGATGTTGTCCTGTTTCTCATCATGGTGTGGAGGCCAGAGGAGGAGGAGATGTTGTCCTGTTTCTCATCATGGTGTGGAGGCCAGAGGAGGAGGAGATGTTGTCCTGTTTCTCATCATGGTGTGGAGGCCAGAGGAGGAGGAGATGTTGTCCTGTTTCTCATCATGGTGTGGAGGCCAGAGGAGGAGGAGATGTTGTCCTGTTTCTCATCGTGGTGTGGAGGCCGGAGGAGGAGGAGATGTTGTCCTGTTTCTCATCATGGTGTGGAGGCCAGAGGAGGAGGAGATGTTGTCCTGTTTCTCATCATGGTGTGGAGGCCGGCGGAGGAGGAGATGTTGTCCTGTTTCTCATCATGGTGTGGAGGCCAGAGGAGGAGGAGATGTTGTCCTGTTTCTCATCATGGTGTGGAGGCCAGAGGAGGAGGAGATGTTGTCCTGTTTCTCATCATGGTGTGGAGGCCGGAGGAGGAGGAGATGTTGTCCTGTTTCTCATCATGGTGTGGAGGCCAGAGGAGGAGGAGATGTTGTCCTGTTTCTCATCATGGTGTGGAGGCCAGAGGAGGAGGAGATGTTGTCCTGTTCCTCATCATGGTGTGGAGGCCAGAGGAGGAGGAGATGTTGTCCTGTTTCTCATCATGGTGTGGAGGCCAGAGGAGGAGGAGATGTTGTCCTGTTTCTCATCATGGTGTGGAGGCCAGAGGAGGAGGAGATGTTGTCCTGTTTCTCATCATGGTGTGGAGGCCAGAGGAGGAGGAGATGTTGTCCTGTTTCTCATCATGGTGTGGAGGCCGGAGGAGGAGGAGATGTTGTCCTGTTTCTCATCATGGTGTGGAGGCCAGAGGAGGAGGAGATGTTGTCCTGTTTCTCATCATGGTGTGGAGGCCAGAGGAGGAGGAGATGTTGTCCTGTTCCTCATCATGGTGTGGAGGCCAGAGGAGGAGGAGATGTTGTCCTGTTTCTCATCATGGTGTGGAGGCCGGAGGAGGAGGAGATGTTGTCCTGTTTCTCATCATGGTGTGGAGGCCAGAGGAGGAGGAGATGTTGTCCTGTTTCTCATCATGGTGTGGAGGCCAGAGGAGGAGGAGATGTTGTCCTGTTCCTCATCATGGTGTGGAGGCCGGAGGAGGAGGAGATGTTGTCCTGTTTCTCATCATGGTGTGGAGGCCAGAGGAGGAGGAGATGTTGATTGTCCTCTTTCTCTCATCATGGTGTGGAGGCCAGAGGAGGAGGAGATGTTGTCCTGTTTCTCATCATGGTGTGGAGGCCAGAGGAGGAGGAGATGTTGATTGTCCTCTTTCTCTCATCGTGGTGTGTAGGCCGGCGGAGGAACCTACTACATGGGGGGGATACTTTGGTAAGGTCCTGTTGGCTTCCACCACCTACCTGCCTTCTCAGGTGAGTGTGTGTGTGTGGTGTGTGGTGTGTGTGTAGTGTGTGTGTGTGTGTGTATAGTGTGTGTGTGTGTGTGTGGTGTGTGTGTGTGTGTGTGTGTGTGTGTGTGTGTGTGTGTGTGGTGTGTGTGTGTGTGTGTGTGTGTAGTGTGTGTGTAGTGTGTGTGTGTGTGTGTGTGTGTGTGTGTGTGTGTGTGTGTGTGTATAGTGTGTGGTGTGTGTGTGTGTAGTGTGTGTGTAGTGTGTGTGTGTGTGTAGTGTGTGTGTAGTGTGTGTGTAGTGTGTGTGTGTGTGTGTGTGTATAGTGTGTGTGTGTGTGTGTAGTGTGTGTGTGTGTAGTGTGTGTGTGTGTGTGTGTATAGTGTGTGTGTGGTGTGGGTGTGTGTGTGTAGTGTGTGTGTGTGTGTGTGTGTAGTGTGTGTGTGTGTGTGTGTGTGTGTAGTGTGTGTGTAGTGTGTGTGTGTGTGTGTGTATATAGTGTGTGTGTGTGTGTGTGTAGTGTGTGTATATAGTGTGTGTGTGTGTGTAGTGTGTGTATATAGTGTGTGTGTGTGTGTAGTGTGTGTGTGTGTGTATAGTGTCTGTGTGTGTAGTGTGTGTGTGTGTGTATAGTGTCTGTGTGTGTAGTGTGTGTGTGTGTGTGTGTGTGTGTGTGTGTGTGTGTGTGTGTGTGGTGTGTGGTGTGTAGTGTGTGTAGTGTGTGTGTGTGTGTGTGTATAGTGTGTGTGTGTGTGTGTGTGTGTAGTGTGTAGTGTGTGTGTGTGTGTGTGTGTGTGTGTGTGTGTGTGTGTGTGTGTGTGTGTGTGTGTGTGTGTGTGTGTAGTGTGTGTGTGTGTGTGTGTGTGTGTGTGTGTGTGTGTGGTAGTGTGTGTGTGTGTGTGTGTGTGTGGTAGTGTGTGTGTAGTGTGTGTGTGTGTAGTGTGTGTGTGTGTGTGTGTGTAGTGTGTGTGTGTGTGTGTGTGTGTGTGTGTGTGTAGTGTGTGTAGTGTGTGTGTGTGTGTAGTGTGTGTGTGTGTGTGTTAGTGTGTGTGTGTGTATAGTGTGTGTGTGTGTGTGTGTGTGTGTGTGTGTGTGTGTGTGTGTGTGTGTGTGTGTGTGTGTGTGTGTGTGTGTGTGTGTGTGTGTGTGTGTGTGTGTAGTGTGTGTGTGTGTAGTGTGTGTGTGTGTGTATAGTGTGTGGTGTGTGTGTGTAGTGTGTGTAGTGTGTGTGTGTAGTGTGTGTGTGTGTGTGTGTGACCATGTCTCCTCTGTGTGCACCAGGTAACAGAGATGTTCACCCAGGGACGAGCCTTCGCCACCGTCCGACTGCCCTTCTCTGGACACAAGAACATCTGCGCCTTGGCCATGTGAGGAACCACTTCCTGTCCTCACGTTCTCTGACACACTTCCTGTCCTCACTGCCTGTCCTCCCTGTCCTCTCCTCACTTCCTCTCCTCACTTCCTCTCCTCACTGCCTGCCCTCACTTCCTCTCCTCACTTCCTCTCCTCACTGCCTGCCCTCTCTTCCTGCCCTCACTTCCTCTCCTCACTGCCTGTCCTCACTTCCTCTCCTCACTTCCTCTCCTCACTTCCTCTCCTCACTGCCTGCCCTCACTTCCTCTCCTCACTGCCTGCCCTCACTTCCTCTCCTCACTGCCTCTCCTCACTGCCTCTCCTCACTTCCTCTCCTCACTTCCTCTCCTCACTTCCTCTCCTCACTTCCTCTCCTCACTGCCTGTCCTCACTGCCTGTCCTCACTTCCTCTCCTCACTGCCTGCCCTCACTTCCTGTCCTCACTGCCTGCCCTCACTTCCTCTCCTCACTTCCTCTCCTCACTTCCTCTCCTCACTGCCTGCCCTCACTTCCTCTCCTCACTTCCTCTCCTCACTGCCTGCCCTCACTTCCTCTCCTCACTGCCTGCCCTCACTTCCTCTCCCTCACTTCCTCTCCTCACTTCCTCTCCTCACTGCCTGCCCTCACTTCCTCTCCTCACTTCCTCTCCTCACTGCCTGCCCTCACTTCCTCTCCTCACTTCCTCTCCTCACTTCCTCTCCTCACTTCCTCTCCTCACTTCCTCTCCTCACTTCCTCTCCTCACTTCCTGTCCTCACTTCCTCTCCTCACTGCCTGCCCTCACTTCCTCTCCTCACTTCCTCTCCTCACTGCCTGCCCTCACTTCCTCTCCTCACTTCCTCTCCTCACTGCCTGCCCTCACTTCCTCTCCTCACTTCCTCTCCTCACTTCCTCTCCTCACTGCCTGCCCTCACTGCCTGTCCTCACTTCCTGTCCTCCCTGTCCCGCCCTCCCTTCCTGTCCTCCCTGTCCCGCCCTCCCTTCCTGTCCTCCTTGTCCCGCCCTCCCTTCCTCTCCTCACTTCCTGTCCTCCTTGTCCCGCCCTCCCTTCCTCTCCTCACTTCCTGTCCTCCCTGTCCCGCCCTCCCTTCCTGTCCTCCCTGTCCCGCCCTCTCTTCCTGTCCTCCCTGTCCCGCCCTCCCTTCCTGTCCCCCCTGTCCCGCCCTCACTTCCTGTCCCCCCTGTCCCGCGGGGTGAAGGGAGAGATCAGCGTACTACAGCTGGAAGACGGTTTTTAACATCTGAGGGGATATTGATGAAATATCACCGCTTTAGAAACGCAGGGATTCCATTCGCTGAGGGGATCATCACGTGTTCTTTATACCGATGTTTACCAAGCAACGTTTTTGGAAAACGGACAATTTACTGTCAACGATCAATCGCACCCGCTGTCGAGCAACAGTTATCGATCTAGCTGATGTGTTTTTTTTCTTTCGGTTCCCACTTCCTCTAAAAACATGCGGGAAAATGAATCTCTAAAGATCCTAAAATAAATCTGATCGTTCTGGATCCTATTTATCATGTTGCACGTTAAACTACACAGCATTCGTTCCCTGGAAAAACTCAGCCCGGAGCAGCCCTCCCGTTAACGGAGAAGACAGCCTAG
>NW_025546991.1:17500-20000 GCF_905237065.1 Salmo salar | reverse complement strand
GGGGGCAGGTAGAGGGTCCGTAAGGTAGCAGGTAGAGGGGCCGGGCGGGTAGAGGGCCGGCGGTAGAGGGGCCGCGTAGAGGGCCGAGCGGGTAGAGGGGCCGGCGGTGGCGCGGGGCCCGCGGGTAGAGGGGCCGGCGGGTGGGGCCGTGAGGCCGGCGGGTAGAGGGGCCGGCGGGTAGAGGGGCCGGGCGGGTAGAGGGGCCGGGCGGTAGAGGGGCCGGGCGGGTAGAGGGCCGGCGGGTAGAGGGGCCGGCGGGTAGAGGGCCCGGCGGGTAGCCTAGTGGTTAGAGGGGGGGGGGCAGGTAGCCTAGTGGTTAGAGCGTTGGGTCAGTAACCGAAAGGTTGCTGGTTCGAATCCCCGAGCTGACAAGGTAAAAATCTGTCGTTCTGCCCCTGAACAAGGCAGTTTATTTATCCTTTATTTAACCAGGCAGTTAAGAACTAATTCTGATTTTCAATCACAGCCGAGGAACAGTGGCCTTGTAGTAGTACTGAACTTACTGACAGAACTTGGTCTGGTAGCAGCAGGGTATCGCAGCAGGGTAGTATCCCAGCAGGCAGGGTAGTATCCCAGCAGGCAGGGTAGTATCCCAGCAGGCAGGGTAGTATCCCAGCAGGCAGGGTAGTATACCAGCAGGCAGGGTAGTATCCCAGCAGGCAGGGTAGTATCCCAGCAGGCAGGGTAGTATCCCAGCAGGCAGGGTAGTATCGCAGCAGGGTAGTATCCCATCAAGCAGGGTAGTATCCCAGCAGGCAGGGTAGTATCCCAGCAGGCAGGGTAGTATCCCAGCAGGGTAGTATCCCAGCAGGCAGGGTAGTATCCCAGCAGGCAGGGTAGTATCCCAGCAGGGTAGTATCCCAGCAGGCAGGGTAGTATCCCAGCAGGCAGGGTAGTATCCCAGCAGGCAGGGTAGTATCCCAGCAGGCAGGGTAGTATCCCAGCAGGCAGGGTAGTATCCCAGCAGGCAGGGTAGTATCCCAGCAGGCAGGGTATTATCCCAGCAGGCAGGGTAGTATCCCGGCAGGCAGGGTAGTATCCCAGCAGGCAGGGTAGTATCCCAGCAGGCAGGGTAGTATCCCAGCAGGCAGGGTAGTATCCCAGCAGGCAGGGTAGTATCCCAGCAGGCAGGGTAGTATCCCAGCAGGCAGGGTAGTATCCCAGCAGGCAGGGTAGTATCCCAGCAGGCAGGGTATTATCCCAGCAGGCAGGGTAGTATCCCGGCAGGCAGGGTAGTATCCCGGCAGGCAGGGTAGTATCCCGGCAGGCAGGGTAGTATCCCGGCAGGCAGGGTAGTATCGCAGCAGGGTAGTATCCCATCAGGCAGGGTAGTATCCCAGCAGGCAGGGTAGTATCCCAGCAGGGTAGTATCCCAGCAGGCAGGGTAGTATCCCAGCAGGCAGGGTAGTATCCCAGCAGGCAGGGTAGTATCCCAGCAGGCAGGGTAGTATCCCAGCAGGCAGGGTAGTATCCCAGCAGGCAGGGTAGTATCCCAGCAGGCAGGGTAGTATCCCAGCAGGCAGGGTAGTATCCCAGCAGGCAGGGTAGTATCCCGGCAGGCAGGGTAGTATCCCAGCAGGCAGGGTAGTATCCCAGCAGGCAGGGTAGCATCCCAGCAGGCAGGGTAGTATCCCAGCAGGCAGGGTAGTATCCCAGCAGGCAGGGTAGTATCCCAGCAGGGTAGTATCCCAGCAGGCAGGGTAGTATCCCAGCAGGCAGGGTAGTATCCCAGCAGGCAGGGTAGTATCCCAGCAGGGGTAGTATCCCAGCAGGCAGGGTAGTATCCCAGCAGGCAGGGTAGTATCCCAGCAGGCAGGGTAGCATCCCAGCAGGCAGGGTAGTATCCCAGCAGGCAGGGTAGTATCCCAGCAGGCAGGGTAGTATCCCAGCAGGCAGGGTAGTATCCCAGCAGGCAGGGTAGTATCCCAGCAGGCAGGGTAGTATCCCAGCAGGGTATCCCTCCACCCTGACTCTTGACCTCTGACCCATGTCCTCTCCTCAGGTTACTGTGAGGAGGCGGGTGCAGTGGGAGGGGCGGGACTAGAGGATGACCTCAGCGATCTGCGATTGGACGATGAGAATGAGGAGCAGCCGCCACTCATCCTGGAGACGGACTGACTGACGGCCACAGAAACCAATCAGAGAGCCCCTCTGGTGCTGCTAGGAAACATGGAGGGTGGGATTAAAAACTCTCAGCGTTCAACAGCGCCTCTGTCCGTCTGTCTGTGGATGTACATGTTTCTCCCCTCCTCCCTCTCTCTCCTCCCTCCTCCTCCCTCTCTGTCTCCCCCCTCCTCCCTCTCTGTCTCCCCCCTCCTCCCTCTCTGTCTCCCCCCTCCTCCCTCTCTGTCTCCCTCCCTCTCTCTCTGTCTCCCCTCCTCCCTTTCTCTCTCCCGTCTCTCCTCCCTCTCTGTCTCCCTCCTCCTTCTCTGTCTCCCCTCCTCCCTCTCTGTGTCCCTCTCTCCTCCCTCTCCCTCTCTCCTCCCTCTCTGTCTCCACC
>NW_025546991.1:0-12500 GCF_905237065.1 Salmo salar | reverse complement strand
GCCTCTTTTCTATTGAAATTGCATGACTGTTTAGCTAGCTAGCTAGCTAGCCTCTTTTCTATTGAAATTGCATGACTGGTTAGCTAGCTAGCTAGCTAGCCTCTTTTCTATTGAAATTGCATGACTGGTTAGCTAGCTAGCTAGCTAGCATTAGAGCCTTCTGGCTAGCCTGTATCCAGGTTTTGTTGTTCACTTGTAGATGAGCAGTGGAGCCATATGGTTTTCTGACCCTGTCCTCATTTTTGTTATCCCTTATCCCTGTACCTGAAGATACTTACCTTTAGTTATACTTACCTGAAGATACTTACCTTTAGTTACTTACCTGAAGATACTTACCTTTAGTTTAGTTACTTACCTGAAGATACTTACCTTTAGTTACTTACCTGAAGATACTTACCTTTAGTTACTTACCTGAAGATACTTACCTTTAGTTACTTACCTGAAGATACTTACCTTCAGTTACTTACCTGAAGATACTTACCTTTAGTTACTTACCTGAAGATACTTACCTTTAGTTACTAACCTGAAAATACTTACCTTTAGTTTAGTTACTTACCTGAAGATACTTACCTTTAGTTTAGTTACTTACCTGAAGATACTTACCTTTAGTTACTTACCTGAAGATACTTACCTTTAGTTACTTACCTGAAGATACTTACCTTTAGTTATACTTACCTGAAGATACTTACCTTTAGTTTAGTTACTTACCTGAAGATACTTACCTTTAGTTACTTACCTGAAGATACTTACCTTTAGTTACTTACCTGAAGATACTTACCTTTAGTTTAGTTACTTACCTGAAGATACTTACCTTTAGTTACTTACCTGAAGATACTTACCTTTAGTTACTTACCTGAAGATACTTACCTTTAGTTATACTTACCTGAAGATACTTACCTTTAGTTACTTACCTGAAGATACTTACCTTCAGTTTAGGTACTTACCTGAAGATACTTACCTTTAGTTTAGTTACTTACCTGAAGATACTTACCTTTAGTTTAGTTACTTACCTGAAGATACTTACCTTTAGTTTAGTTACTTACCTGAAGATACTTACCTTTAGTTTAGTTACTTACCTGAAGATACTTACCTTTAGTTACTTACCTGAAGATACTTACCTTTAGTTACTTACCTGAAGATACTTACCTTTAGTTTAGTTACTTACCTGAAGATACTTACCTTTAGTGTTTTCTTCTCCAGAACCGTTTGACCAATAGGCACCAAGTTTGTTATATTTATGGATGGACATCTTCCAATGCAATATTTTACAACAATATGGCCACAATAAGACAATATTTACAACAATATGGCCACAATAACACAATATTTACAACAATATGGCCACAATAACACAATATTTACAACAATATGGCCACAATAAGACAATATTTACAACAATATGGCCACAATAACACAATATTTACAACAATATGGACACAATAAGACAATATTTACAACAATATGGCCACAATAAGACAATATTTACAACAATATGGCCACAATAACACAATATTTACAACAATATGGACACAATAAGACAATATTTACAACAATATGGCCACAATAAGACAATATTTACAACAATATGGACACAATAAGACAATATTTACAACAATATGGCCACAATAAGACAATATTTATAACAATATGGCCACAATAAGACAATATTTACAACAATATGGACACAATAAGACAATATTTACAACAATATGGCCACAATAACACAATATTTACAACAATATGGCCACAATAACACAATATTTACAACAATATGGCCACAATAAGACAATATTTACAACAATATGGCCACAATAACACAATATTTACAACAATATGGCCACAATAAGACAATATTTACAACAATATGGCCACAATAAGACAATATTTACAACAATATGGCCACAATAACACAATATTTTACAACAATATGGCCACAATAAGACAATATTTACAACAATATGGCCACAATAACACAATATTTACAACAATATGGCCACAATAAGACAATATTTACAACAATATGGCCACAATAAGACAATATTTACAACAATATGGACACAATAAGACAATATTTACAACAATATGGCCACAATAAGACAATATTTACAATATGGCCACAATAAGACAATATTTACAACAATATGGCCACAATAAGACAATATTTACAACAATATGGCCACAATAACACAATATTTACAACAATATGGACACAATAAGCCAATATTTTCCAAGACTCAACAACAATATGGCCACAATAAGCCAATATTTACAACAATATGGCCACAATAAGACAATATTTACAACAATATGGCCACAATAACACAATATTTACAACAATATGGCCACAATAAGCCAATATTTACAACAATATGGCCACAATAAGCCAATATTTACAACAATATGGCCACAATAACACAATATTTACAACAATATGGACACAATAAGCCAATATTTACAACAATATGGCCACAATAAGCCAATATTTACAACAATATGGCCACAATAAGACAATATTTACAACAATATGGCCACAATAACACAATATTTACAACAATATGGCCACAATAACACAATATTTACAACAATATGGCCACAATAAGCCAATATTTACAACAATATGGACACAATAAGACAATATTTACAACAATATGGACACAATAACACAATATTTACAACAATATGGCCACAATAAGCCAATATTTACAACAATATGGCCACAATAAGACAATATTTACAACAATATGGCCACAATAAGCCAATATTTACAACAATATGGCCATAATAAGACAATATTTACAACAATATGGCCACAATAAGACAATATTTACAACAATATGGCCACAATAAGACAATATTTACAACAATATGGACACAATAAGACAATATTTACAACAATATGGCCACAATAACACAATATTTACAACAATATGGCCACAATAACACAATATTTACAACAATATGGCCACAATAAGACAATATTTACAATATGGCCACAATAAGACAATATTTACAACAATATGGCCACAATAAGACAATATTTACAACAATATGGTCACAATAAGACAATATTTACAACAATATGGCCACAATAAGACAATATTTACAACAATATGGCCACAATAAGACAATATTTACAACAATATGGCCACAATAACACAATATTTACAACAATATGGCCACAATAAGACAATATTTACAACAATATGGCCACAATAACACAATATTTACAACAATATGGCCACAATAAGCCAATATTTACAACAATATGGCCACAATAAGACAATATTTACAACAATATGGCCACAATAAGACAATATTTACAACAATATGGCCACAATAAGACAATATTTACAACAATATGGCCACAATAAGCCAATATTTACAACAATATGGCCACAATAAGCCAATATTTACAACAATATGGCCACAATAAGACAATATTTACAACAATATGGCCACAATAAGACAATATTTACAACAATATGGCCACAATAAGCCAATATTTACAACAATATGGCCACAATAACACAATATTTACAACAATATGGCCACAATAAGCCAATGCGCTTGACTGACGAGTGATTTTTTTTCCTGTTTAACAGTGCCCCCATGTGGCCAAACTGAACCATACTCTACAGGTTAGCTAGACTCATATCCCTTAGTATGTGTGCCAAATTTCATCACTCTTGAGTCAAATAGAGTGAAGAGATATAAACATGTACCCGTTATATAGCGCCGCCGTGTGGTCGATCTGAATGTGTTTAATTAGGTTGAGTCTCGGCAGTACATTTGGAACACGTGGTACCAAGTATGTTTACAGTATGAATATCCGTGTCTGATTCATAGGCGTCAATGTTCCCGGACCACGCCCACATGAATGTTTATTGGTCAGTAGCATCCGTGTTGTCTTGACATACTATTCTGGAAAAATATTGCTAATGAGCGAGCTTGGTCCATAGATGCCACATGTCAAAGTTCATCCAGATCCGGCACAGTGGTTCAAATTCAAAATGGTGGATAAATCCATTACGGCGGACCTCGTGGGTCCGTGAGGTAAATGTGTTCCTTGTGAGAAGAGGGAACCCGACGCACTGAATTTCAGGACTCTAGGTCCTGTTTGTTAAGAGTGATTCGGGGTTTGTTGGGCTATGTGAGAGGGGTGTTTGTTTAGAGTGATTCGGGGGTTTGTTGGGCTATGTGAGAGGGGTGTTTGTTTAGAGTGATTCGGGGTTTGTTGGGCTATGTAAGAGGGGTGTTTGTTTAGAGTGATTCGGGGGTTTGTTGGGCTATGTGAGAGGGGTGTTTGTTTAGAGTGATTCGGGGTTTGTTGGGCTATGTGAGAGGGGTGTTTGTTTAGAGTGATTCGGGGGGCTATGTGAGAGGGGTGTTTGTTTAGAGTGATTCGGGGTTTGTTGGGCTATGTGAGAGGGGTGTTTGTTTAGAGTGATTCGGGGGTTTGTTGGGCTATGTGAGAGGGGTGTTTGTTTAGAGTGATTCAGGGGTTTGTTGGGCTATGTGAGAGGGGTGTTTGTTTAGAGTGATTCGGGGGGCTATGTGAGAGGGGTGTTTGTTTAGAGTGATTCGGGGTTTGTTGGGCTATGTAAGAGGGGTGTTTGTTTAGAGTGATTCGGGGTTTGTTGGGCTATGTAAGAGGGGTGTTTGTTTAGAGTGATTCGGGGGTTTGTTGGGCTATGTGAGAGGCCTCATATCTACAATACATTTAGTGTGTTACCTCAGACCACATATCTACAATACATTTAGTGTGTTACATCAGGCCACATATCTACAATACATTTAGTGTGTTACATCAGACCACATATCTACAATACATTTAGTATAATACCCTAATGCATTCACTCCCCCTATATCCTATCTATACCCTAATGCATTCACTCCCCCTATACCCTATCTATACCCTAATGCATTTACTCCCCCCTATACCCTAATGCATTTACTCCCCCTATACCCTAATGCATTTACTCCCCTATACCCTCTCTATACCCTAATGCATTTACTCCCCCTATACCCTATCTATACCCTAATGCATTCACTCCCCCTATACCCTATCTATACCCTAATGCATTACCCCCCCTATACCCTATCTATACCCTAATGCATTTACTCCCCCTATACCCTATCTATACCCTAATGCATTCACTCCCCCTATACCCTATCTATACCCTAATGCATTTACTCCCCCATACCCTATCTATACCCTAATGCATTTACTCCCCCTATACCCTATCTATACCCTAATGCATTCACTCCCCTATACCCTATCTATACCCTAATGCATTTACTCCCCCTATACCCTATCTATACCCTAATGCATTCACTCCCCCTATACCCTATCTATACCCTAATGCATTTACTCCCCCCTATACCCTATCTATACCCTAATGCATTTACTCCCTATACCCTATCTATACCTAATGCATTTACTCCCCCTATACCCTATCTATACCCTAATGCAGTCACTCCCGTATACCCTATCAATACCCTAATGCATTTACTCCCCCCTATACCCTATCTATACCCTCATGCATTTACTCCCCCCTATACCCTATCTATACCCTAATGCATTTACTCCCCTATACCCTATCTATACCTAATGCATTTACTCCCCCCTATACCCTATCTATACCCTAATGCATTCTCTCCCCCTATACCCTATCTATACCTAATGCATTTACTTCCCTATACCCTATCTATACCCTAATGCATTTACTCCCCCTATACCCTATCTATACCCTAATGCATTTACTCCCCCTATACCCTCTCTATACCCTAATGCATGTACTCCCCCTATACCCTCTCTATACCCTAATGCATTTACTCTCCCTATACCCTATCTATACCCTAATGCATTTACTCCCCCTATACCCTATCTATACCCTAATGCATTTACTCCCCCTATACCCTATCTATACCCTAATGTATTTACTCCCCCTATACCCTATCTATACCCTAATGCATTTACTCCCCCATACTCTATCTATACCCTAATGCATTCACTCCCCCTATACCCTATCTATACCCTAATGCATTTACTCCCCCTATACCCTATCTATACCCTAATGCATTCACTCCCCCTATACCCTATCTATACCCTAATGCATTTACTCCCCCTATACCCTATCTATACCCTAATGCATTCACTCCCCTATACCCTATCTATACCCTAATGCATTTACTCCCCTATACCCTATCTATACCCTAATGCATTTACTCCCCCCTATACCCTATCTATACCCTAATGCATTTACTCCCCTATACCCTATCTATACCCTAATGCATTTACTCCCCTATACCCTATCTATACCCTAATGCATTCACTCCCCCCTATACCCTATCTATACCCTAATGCATTTACTCCCCTATACCCTCTCTATACCCTAATGCATTTACTCCCCTATACCCTATCTATACCCTAATGCATTTACTCCCCCTATACCCTATCTATACCCTAATGCATGTACTCCCCCTATACCCTATCCAAACCCTAATGCATTTACTCCCCCTATACCCTATCTATACCCTAATGCATTTACTCCCCCTATACCCTATCTATACCCTAATGCATTTACTCCCCTATACCCTATCTATACCCTAATGCATTTACTCCCCTATACCCTATCTATACCCTAATGCATTTACTCCCCCTATACCCTATCTATACCCTAATGCATTTACTCCCCCCTATACCCTATCTATACCCTAATGCATGTACTCCCCCTATACCCTATCTATACCCTAATGCATTTACTCCCCTATACCCTATCTATACCCTAATGCATGTACTCCCCCTATACCCTGTCTATACCCTAATGCATTTACTCCCCCCTATACCCTATCTATACCCTAATGCATGTACTCCCCCTATACCCTATCTATACCCTAATGCATTTACTCCCCTATACCCTATCTATACCCTAATGCATTTACTCCCCCTATACCCTGTCTATACCCTAATGCATGTACTCCCCCTATACCCTATCTATACCCTAATGCATTTACTCCCCCTATAACCTATCTATACCCTAATGCATGTACTCCCCCCTATACCCTATCTATACCCTAATGCATTTACTCCCCCTATACCCTATCTATACCCTAATGCATGTACTCCCCCTATACCCTATCTATACCCTAATGCATTTACTCCCCTATACCCTATCTATACCCTAATGCATTCACTCCCCCTATACCCTATCTATACCCTAATGCATGTACTCCCCTATACCCTATCTATACCCTAATGCATTTACTCCCCCTATACCCTATCTATACCTAATGCATTTACTCCCCTATACCCTATCTATACCCTAATGCATTCACTCCCCCTATACCCTATCTATACCCTAATGCATGTACTCCCCTATACCCTATCTATACCCTAATGCATTTACTCCCCTATACCCTATCTATACCCTAATGCATTTACTCCCCCTATACCCTATCTATACCCTAATGCATTTACTCCCCCTATACCCTATCTATACCCTAATGCATTTACTCCCCCTATACCCTATCTATACCCTAATGCATGTACTCCCCTATACCCTATCTATACCCTAATGCATTCACTCCCCTATACCCTATCTATACCCTAATGCATGTACTCCCCTATACCCTATCTATACCCTAATGCATTTACTCCCCCCTATACCCTATCTATACCCTAATGCATTTACTCCCCCTATACCCTATCTATACCCTAATGCATTCACTCCCCCTATACCCTATCTTTACCCTAATGCATGTACTCCCCCTATACCCTATCTATACCCTAATGCATGTACTCCCCCTATACCCTATCTATACCCTAATGCATTCACTCCCCTATACCCTCTCTATACCCTAATGCATGTACTCCCCCCTATACCCTGTCTATACCCTAATGCATTTACTCCCCCTATACCCTATCTATACCCTAATGCATTTACTCCCCCTATACCCTATCTATACCCTAATGCATGTACTCCCCCTATACCCTATCTTTACCCTAATGCATGTACTCCCCTATACCCTATCTATACCCTAATGCATGTACTCCCCTATACCCTATCTATACCCTAATGCATTCACTCCCCTATACCCTCTCTATACCCTAATGCATGTACTCCCCTATACCCTATCTATACCCTAATGCATTTACTCCCCTATACCCTATCTATACCCTAATGCATTTACTCCCCTATACCCTATCTATACCCTAATGCATGTACTCCCCCCTATACCCTATCTATACCCTAATGCATGTACTCCCCCTATACCCTACCCATACCCTAATGCATTCACTCCCCCTATACCCTCTCTATACCCTAATGCATGTACTCCCCCCTATACCCTGTCTATACCCTAATGCATGTACTCCCCCTATACCCTATCTATACCCTAATGCATGTACTCCCCTATACCCTATCTATACCCTAATGCATGTACTCCCCCTATACCCTACCCATACCCTAATGCATTCACTCCCCCTATACCCTCTCTATACCCTAATGCATGTACTCCCCTATACCCTATCTATACCCTGATGCATTTACTCCCCTATACCCTATCTATACCCTAATGCATGTACTCCCCCTATACCCTATCTATACCCTAATGCATGTACTCCCCTATACCCTCTCTATACCCTAATGCATGTACTCCCCCTATACCCTATCTATACCCTAATGCATGTACTCCCCTATACCCTATCTATACCCTAATGCATTTACTCCCCTATACCCTATCTATACCCTAATGCATTTACTCCCCTATACCCTAATGCATGTACTCCCCCTATACCCTATCTATACCCTAATGCATGTACTCCCCTATACCCTATCTATACCCTAATGCATGTACTCCCCATACCCTGCCTATACCCTAATGCATGTACTCCCCCTATACCCTATCCATACCCTAATGCATTTACTCCCCTATACCCTATCTATACCCTAATGCATTTACTCCCCTATACCCTATCTATACCCTAATGCATGTACTCCCCCTATACCCTATCTATACCCTAATGCATGTACTCCCCCCTATACCCTATCTATACCCTAATGCATGTACTCCCCCTATACCCTATCTATACCCTAATGCATGTACTCCCCCTATACCCTGTCTATACCCTAATGCATGTACTCCCCTATACCCTATCTATACCCTAATGCATTTACTCCCCCTATACCCTATCTATACCCTAATGCATTTACTCCCCTATACCCTATCTATACCCTAATGCATGTACTCCCCCTATACCCTAATGCATGTACTCCCCCCTATACCCTATCTATACCCTAATGCATGTACTCCCCCTATACCCTATCTATACCCTAATGCATGTACTCCCCCTATACCCTATCTATACCCTAATGCATGTACTCCCCTATACCCTATGTGTCCAATCTATAGCGAAGAACAGCCGAATGCCAAAGGAATGGGCTGGTGTGTGTGTGTGATCATTTAGTTTGTGCAGTAAACAGCATTATGAGAGACTCCTTTGTTCCACAGCTAATCACACTAGTGACCACTAACCCAAAGCAGCTAAAACTACTAAACTAATCCGTGCAACCTAACATTTTCTCTCATTTACCCTCTCCTTCCTTCCTTCCTTCCTTCCTTCCTTCCTTCCTTCCTTCCTTCCTTCCTTTCTCTCTCTCTTCTCTCCTTCCTTCCTTTCCTTCTCTCCTTCCTTTCTTTCTCTCTCTTCTTTACCGTCTCCTCCCTTCCTTTCCTTCTCTCCTTCCTTCCTTTCCTTCTCTCCTTCCTTCCTTTCCTTCTCTCCTTCCTTCCTTTCCTTCTCTCCTTCCTTCCTTTCCTTCTCTCCTTCCTTCCTTTCCTTCTCTCTGTCTCTCCTTACTCTTTCCTCCTTCCCGCCTCCTTCTCTCTCCTTGCCGTTCACACTTTAAAAAAAATAAAATAATAATAATAATAATTTATCCTAAACAGTCCGATTCCCGAGCACGCCTATGTTTCCAGAGCCGAGGAAGTATTAGCCATGTAACTTCAGGACATGCCTGTTTGAGCCAGTCCAGAACATAGAGATCCTATCACATTACTAGAGGGGATAGTGTCGTAAACCGTCAACCTTCCAGAATGGGGTGAAAATCGCAGCCATATTGTGTCAGGGAGAAATCCAAACCATTCAAATTGGAACGATGGTATATTATCCATTAAAATAAAAAGCATGTGATATCAGAAATGGTGTAATATTATTATTGTCAACCTAAAATATAGTAATTTATACCATGGCATGGTTGAATGCTCATTTCTGAGTGGCTTGAATGGCATTTTTAAAGCGTGATTTTATTTCCCTTTATAAACTGGGTGGTTCGAGCCCTGAATGCTGATTGGCTGACAGCCGTGGTTACAACGGGCATGACAAAACACTTTATTTTTTATTTTTACTGTTCTAATTACATTGATAACCAGTTTATAATAGCAATAATAGCACTTCGGGGGTTTGTGATATATGGCCAATATACCACGGCTAAGGGCTGTATCCAGGCTTCAAACAAACGCATTTCTAAAGACAATGAACAATGTGGAAGGTACTGTATTTTCCACGACGCGCTAGTGGAGTGGAAATAACCTTCCACGGAGTTGCATTGTCCCTTTTATACCACGGCTATAATTTAACACATTTGCTGCTAGAAATGTGTTTTGTTTGTCTTCAGAAATGTGTTTTGTTCTTTAAATAATGGAATCATTGCTCTAAAACAGGCTGGCCAGTTAGCTAAAACACATACAGTACAGATAAATGATTTACATTCATTATTTTATTCTCCCACAATATCTTATCACAGCACTGGGAAAACCATAGTTGCTCAACTCCCCTGACCAACATGGCTGACCTTTTAGACAACTATATATAAGGATCCCCCCCTCCTCCTCCTCCTCCTTTATCCCTTCTAGTATTCTAACTTTATGGTCCAGAGCCACCTTGAAAATGTCCGTCTGTGTTGCTGCTTGTTCGGGACGGGGGATTTCGCCTGGAAATAATACACATTTCCCCTTGAAGAAGACAAGCCACATATTCTAACAACCTAGAGGTCCAAATATCCTCAGGAGGAGTGTTGGGAGTTGGTTATATTGAAGCTGGCGTTTACAACCACTGTTCTTCCGTTGTGATGTCGGGTCCCGGCTCTCAGAGAAACGTGTCCAGCATTAAAATCCGCCTGACAGGTAAAAAACTAATAACGGTAGATAACTAAAACGTTTTACGGTTCATTTGAGTGTTGTTTTTTTTTTGGGGGGGATTAAAAACAGATAAAATCCGCTGGACAGACCTGTCATGGCGATAACTACATCCGGTTATTCTATTTACTAACATCTTAACGTCTAATATAGGTAACGTTAACTAGTACTAGTTAGTTAAAACAAATAATAATAACTCAACAACCAAACGGACGAGGATAACTAGTTCGTGGATATTTAACTAGTACATTTTAGATTTGATATTCGCCTGTTTTAACAAGCTAGTTAGTGTCTTGTCATGTCCAAGGTGTTTTTACTAGGTTAACTAACGGGAATAGTTAGTTAGTTAGTTAGTTAGTTAGTTTAGTTAGGTTAGCCATGATCTGAATGCTAATCCGACGGGACAAACAACAACTGTTTAGTCGACTATCTGACACGGTGGCCTAACCAGACCTAAACATTTAGTCATTTCTAGACAAACCAGGAGTTATTCCTGCTAACTACCTTCCCCTCTATAACTGACCTGCTCTCTCTACATTACCTACATATCTAACCTGGCTAACCAGCTAGCGTTTACAGATGTAGCTAGCTAGCTAACTACCTTCCCCTCTATAACTGACCTGCTCTCTCTACATTACCTACATATCTAACCTGGCTAACCAGCTAGCATTTACAGATGTAGCTAGCTAGCTAACTTCACCTTCCCCTCTATAACTGACCTGCTCTCTCTACATTACCTACATATCTAACCTGGCTAACCAGCTAGCGTTTACAGATGTAGCTAGCTAGCTAACTACCTTCCCCTCTATAACTGACCTGCTCTCTCTACATTACCTACATATCTAACCTGGCTAACCAGCTAGCGTTTACAGATGTAGCTAGCTAGCTAACTGATCTCAAAAGCACCTAGTTGGCAGGGTTTCTACAGCAAATTAAGCCTCTAAACTAAGTTGACTAGTGTATACTCAGTAACGTTGGCTAGCACCTAGATAGTTTGTCCATAGTTGGTTAGTTAGTAGGTTGGCACACCACACACACTGTAGCTGTGTGAACCAGTGGACGAGGCTCAGTCCAGACTGCAGTAAGACATCACTCACCTCCATCTGAATAGAGGCCCGGCCAGTCTGAATAGAGGCCCAGCCAGTCTGAATAGAGGCCCAGCCAGTCTGCATGGCTGCCGTTAACTACTACATGAATAGAGGCCCAGCCAGTCTACTACGTGAATAGAGGCCCAGCCAGTCTACATAGCTACCGTTAACTACTACACGAATAGAGGCCCGGCCAGTCTGCATGGCTACCGT
>NW_025546990.1:180000-183249 GCF_905237065.1 Salmo salar | reverse complement strand
TAACTACCTTCCCCTCTATAACTGACCTGCTCTCTCTACATTACCTACATATCTAACCTGGCTAACCAGCTAGCGTTTACAGATGTAGCTAGCTAGCTAACTACCTTCCCCTCTATAACTGACCTGCTCTCTCTACATTACCTACATATCTAACCTGGCTAACCAGCTAGCGTTTACAGATGTAGCTAGCTAGCTAACTACCTTCCCCTCTATAACTGACCTGCTCTCTCACATTACCTACATATCTAACCTGGCTAACCAGCTAGCGTTTACAGATGTAGCTAGCTAGCTAACTACCTTCCCCTCTATAACTGACCTGCTCTCTCTACATTACCTACATATCTAACCTAGCTAACCAGCTAGCGTTTACAGATGTAGCTAGCTAGCTAACTGATCTCAAAAGCACCTAGTTGGCAGGGTTTCTACAGCAAATTAAGCCTCTAAACTAAGTTGACTAGTGTATACTCAGTAACGTTGGCTAGCACCTAGATAGTTTGTCCATAGTTGGTTAGTTAGTAGGTTGGCACACCATACACACTGTAGCTGTGTGAACCAGTGGACGAGGCTCAGTCCAGACTGCAGTAAGACATCACTCACCTCCATCTGAATAGAGGACCAGCCAGTCTGAATAGAGGCCCAGCCAGTCTGAATAGAGGACCAGCCAGGCTGCATGGCTGCCGTTAACTACCACATGAATAGAGGCCCAGCCAGTCTGCATAGCTACCGTTAACTACTACATGAATAGAGGCCCAGCCAGTCTGAATAGAGGCCCAGCCAGTCTGAATAGAGGCCTGGCCAGTCTGCATAGCTGCCGTTAACTACTACATGAATAGAGACCTGGCCAGTCTGCATAGCTACCGTTAACTACTACACGAATAGAGGCCCAGCCAGTCTGAATAGAGGCCCAGCCATTCTGCATAGCTACTGTTAACTACTACACGAATAGAGACCCAGCCAGTCTGCATGGCTACCGTTAACTACTACCGAATAGAGGCCCAGCCAGTCTACTACACGAATAGAGGCCCAGCCAGTCTGAATAGAGGCCCGGCCAGTCTGCATGGCTGCCGTTAACTACTACATGAATGGAGACCCAGCCAGTCTGCATGGCTGCTGTTAACTACTACATGAATAGAGGCCCAGCCAGTCTGCATGGCTACCGTTAACTACTACATGAATAGAGGCCCAGCCAGTCTGCATGGCTACCGTTAACTACTACATGAATAGAGGCCCAGCCAGTCTGCATGGCTGCCGTTAACTACTACATGAATAGAGGCCCAGCCAGTCTACTACATGAATAGAGGCCCAGCCAGTCTGAATAGAGACCCGGCCAGTCTGCATGGCTACCGTTAACTACTACATGAATAGAGGCCCAGCCAGTCTGAATAGAGGCCCAGCCAGTCTGCATGGCTACCGTTAACTACTACATGAATAGAGACCCGGCCAGTCTGAATAGAGGCCCAGCCAGCCTGCATGGCTACCGTTAACTACTACATGAATAGAGGCCCAGCCAGTCTGAATAGAGGCCCAGCCAGTCTACTACACAAATAGAGGCCCAGCCAGTCTGCATGGCTACCGTTAACTACTACATGAATAGAGCCCAGCCAGTCTGCATGGCTGCCGTTAACTACTACATGAATAGAGGCCCAGCCAGTCTGAATAGAGGCCCAGCCAGTCTGAATAGAGGCCTGGCCAGTCTGCATAGCTGCCGTTAACTACTACATGAATAGAGGCCTGGCCAGTCTGCATAGCTACCGTTAACTACTACACGAATAGAGGCCCAGCCAGTCTGAATAGAGGCCCAGCCAGTCTGCATAGCTACTGTCAACTACTACACGAATAGAGGCCCAGCCAGTCTACTACACAAATAGAGGCCCAGCCAGTCTGAATAGAGGCCCGGCCAGTCTGCATGGCTGCCGTTAACTACTACATGAATGGAGACCCAGCCAGTCTGCATAGCTACCGTTAACTACTACACGAATAGAGGCCCAGCCAGTCTGAATAGAGGCCCAGCCAGTCTGCATAGCTACTGTTAACTACTACACGAATAGAGGCCCAGCCAGTCTACTACACAAATAGAGGCCCAGCCAGTCTGAATAGAGGCCCGGCCAGTCTGCATGGCTGCCGTTAACTACTACATGAATGGAGACCCAGCCAGTCTGCATGGCTACCGTTAACTACTACATGAATAGAGGCCCAGCCAGTCTGCATGGCTGCCGTTAACTACTACATGAATAGAGGACCAGCCAGTCTACTACATGAATAGAGGCCCAGCCAGTCTGAATAGAGGCCCAGCCAGTCTGCATGGCTACCGTTAACTACTACATGAATAGAGCGCCAGCCAGTCTGAATAGAGAGTCCCAGCCAGTCTGAATAGAGGCCCGGCCAGTCTGAATAGAGAGGCCCAGCCAGTCTGAATAGAGGCCCGGCCAGTCTGCATGGCTACCGTTAACTACTACAGTAACAGCCATTGTTCCAGCTGTGTGTGTTAAAATAAAACAGCCTACACCTGTTGTTTATTGAAGCATAACAGTGAAATGCTTACTTAAGGGCCCTTTACCCACAATGCAGAGAGAGAAGAAATATCAAAATAGTAACACAAGGAATCAATACACAATGTTGTCAGGATAACTTGGCCAGAGAGCAAGAGACCGTTTAATACTCTCAATGAGCCCAGGTCACCACAGACACACACTGAAATACGCTACACACGTACGCAGGATAGATGCTGAGAGAAGCTGTGGGGAGGAGGAGAGAGAGGGAGAGAGAGAGAAGCTGTGGGGAGGAGGAGAGAGAGAGGGAGAGAAGCTGTGGGGAGGAGGAGAGAGAGAGAGAGAGAGAGAGAGAGAGAAGAGAGAGGGAGAGAAGCTGTGGGAGGAGGAGGAAGAGGAGGGAGAGAAGCTGTGGGGAGGAGGAGAGAGAGAGAGAGAGAGAGAGAGAGAGAGAGGCTGTGGGAGGAGGAGAGAGAGAGAGGCTGTGGGAGGAGGAGAGAGAGAGGCTGTGGGAGGAGGAGAGAGAGAGGCTGTGGGAGGAGGAGAGAGAGAGAGGCTGTGGGAGGAGGAGAGAGAGAGAGAGAGAGGCTGTGGGAGGAGGAGAGAGAGAGAGAGAGAGGCTGTGGGAGGAGGAGAGAGAGAGAGGCTGTGGGAGGAGGAGAGAGAGAGAGAGGCTGTGGGAGGAGGAGAGAGAGAGAGAGGCTGTGGGAGGAGGAGAGAGAGAGAGAGGCTGTGGGAGGAGGAGAGAGTGAGAGAGGCT
>NW_025546990.1:140000-177500 GCF_905237065.1 Salmo salar | reverse complement strand
GGAGAGAGAGAGAGAGAGAGAGAGAATCTGTGGGGAGGAGGAGAGAGAGAGAGAGAGAAGCTGTGGGGAGGAGGAGAGAGAGAGAGAAGCTGTGGGGAGGAGGAGGAGAGAGAGAGGCTGTGGGAGGAGGAGAGAGAGAGAGAAGCTGTGGGAGGAGGAGAGAGAGAGAGAGGCTGTGGGAGGAGGAGAGAGAGAGAGAGGCTGTGGGAGGAGGAGAGAGAGAGAGAGGCTGTGGGAGGAGGAGAGAGAGAGGCTGTGTTAGGAGGAGAGAGAGGCTGTGTTAGGGGAGAGAGAGAGAGAGGCTGTGGGAGGAGGAGAGAGAGAGAGAGAGGCTGTGGGAGGAGGAGAGAGAGAGAGAGAGAGAGAAGCTGTGGGGAGGAGGAGAGAGAGAAGCTGTGGGGAGGAGAGAGAGAGAGAAGCTGTGGGGAGGAGGAGGAGGAGAGCGAGAGAAGCTGTGGGGAGGAGGAGGAGGAGAGAGAGAGAAGCTGTGGGGAGGAGAGAGAGAGAGAGAGGCTGTGGGAGGAGGAGAGAGAGAGAGAGAGAGAGAAGCTGTGGGGAGGAGGAGAGAGAGAAGCTGTGGGGAGGAGAGAGAGAGAGAAGCTGTGGGGAGGAGAGAGAGAGAGAAGCTGTGGGGAGGAGGAGGAGGAGAGCGAGAGAAGCTGTGGGGAGGAGGAGAGAGAGAGAAGCTGTGGGGAGGAGAGAGAGAGAGAGGCTGTGGGAGAGAAAGGGAGGGAGATGAAGAGGGAAGCTGTGGGGAGGAGGAGGAGAGAGAGAAGCTGTGGGAGGAGGAGAGAGAGAGAGAGGCTGTGGGAGGAGGAGAGAGAGAGAGGCTGTGGGAGGAGGAGAGAGAGAGAGAGGCTGTGGGAGGAGGAGAGAGAGAGAGAGGCTGTGGGAGGAGGAGAGAGAGGCTGTGTTAGGAGGAGAGAGAGAGAGAGAGGCTGTGGGAGGAGGAGAGAGAGAGAGAGAGAGAGCTGTGGGGAGGAGGAGAGAGAGAAGCTGTGGGGAGGAGAGAGAGAGAGAAGCTGTGGGGAGGAGGAGGAGGAGAGCGAGAGAAGCTGTGGGGAGGAGGAGGAGGAGAGAGAGAGAAGCTGTGGGGAGGAGGAGAGAGAGAGAGAAGCTGTGGGGAGGAGAGAGAGAGAGAGAGGCTGTGGGAGGAGGAGAGAGAGAGAGAGAGAAGCTGTGGGGAGGGAGAGAGAGAGAAGCTGTGGGGAGGAGGAGAGAGAGAGAAGCTGTGGGGAGGAGGAGGAGAGAGAGAAGCTGTGGGGAGGAGGAGGAGAGAGAGAAGCTGTGGGGAGGAGGAGGAGAGAGAGAGAAGCTGTGGGGAGGAGGAGAGAGAGAGAAGCTGTGGGGAGGAGGAGAGAGAGAGAAGCTGTGGGGAGGAGAGAGAGAGAGAAGCTGTGGGGAGGAGGAGAGAGAGAGAGAGGCTGTGGGAGAGAAAGGGAGGGAGATGAAGCTGTGGGGAGGTGAAGAGACATCCGTTGATTGGCTTACAGCAGCCTAATCACTGATCTGATTGGCTGTCAGGCTGTCTGTAGTGACATCTGTTTGGTTGACTGACTGTCTGTTCTGTGTTTCTAGTCTTATGTGCCAAGAACCTCACAAAGAAAGACTTCTTCCGTAAGTATCTCTGATCCCTCCTCTCTCTCTGTCTACATCTCTCCTTCTGTTAGTATCTCTGATCCCTCCTCTCTCTCTGTCTACATCTCTCCTCTCCTTCTGTTAGTATCTCTGATCCCTCCTCTCTCTCTGTCTACATCTCTCCTTCTGTTAGTATCTCTGATCCCTCCTCTCTCTCTGTCTTCATCTCTCCTTCTGTTAGTATCTCTGATCCCTCCTCTCTCTCTGTCTACATCTCTCCTCTCCTTCTGTTAGTATCTCTGATCCCTCCTCTCTCTCTGTCTTCATCTCTCCTTCTGTTAGTATCTCTGATCCCTCCTCTCTCTCTGTCTACATCTCTCCTTCTGTTAGTATCTCTGATCCCTCCTCTCTCTCTGTCTACATCTCTCCTCTCCTTCTGTTAGTATCTCTGATCCCTCCTCTCTCTCTGTCTTCATCTCTCCTTCTGTTAGTATCTCTGATCCCTCCTCTCTCTCTGTCTACATCTCTCCTCTCCTTCTGTTAGTATCTCTGATCCCTCCTCTCTCTCTGTCTTCATCTCTCCTCTCCTTCTGTTAGTATCTCTGATCCCTCTTCTCTCTCTGTCTTCATCTCTCCTCTCCTTCTGTTAGTATCTCTGATCCCTCCTCTCTCTCTGTCTACATCTCTCCTCTCCTTCTGTTAGTATCTCTGATCCCTCCTCTCTCTCTGTCTACATCTCTCCTTCTGTTAGTATCTCTGATCCCTCCTCTCTCTCTGTCTTCATCTCTCCTTCTGTTAGTATCTCTGATCCCTCCTCTCTCTCTGTCTACATCTCTCCTCTCCTTCTGTTAGTATCTCTGATCCCTCCTCTCTCTCTGTCTTCATCTCTCCTCTCCTTCTGTTAGTATCTCTGATCCCTCCTCTCTCTCTGTCTACATCTCTCCTCTCCTTCTGTTAGTATCTCTGATCCCTCCTCTCTCTCTGTCTACATCTCTCCTCTCCTTCTGTTAGTATCTCTGATCGCTCCTCTCTCTCTGTCTACATCTCTCCTTCTGTTAGTATCTCTGATCCCTCCTCTCTCTCTGTCTACATCTCTCCTCTCCTTCTGTTAGTATCTCTGATCCCTCCTCTCTCTCTGTCTACATCTCTCCTCTCCTTCTGTTAGTATCTCTGATCCCTCCTCTCTCTCTGTCTACATCTCTCCTCTCCTTCTGTTAGTATCTCTGATCCCTCCTCTCTCTCTGTCTACATCTCTCCTTCTGTTAGTATCTCTGATCCCTCCTCTCTCTCTGTCTACATCTCTCCTCTCCTTCTGTTAGTATCTCTGATCCCTCCTCTCTCTCTGTCTACATCTCTCCTCTCCTTCTGTTAGTATCTCTGATCCCTCCTCTCTCTCTGTCTACATCTCTCCTTCTGTTAGTATCTCTGATCCCTCCTCTCTCTCTGTCTACATCTCTCCTCTCCTTCTGTTAGTATCTCTGATCCCTCCTCTCTCTCTGTCTACATCTCTCCTCTCCTTCTGTTAGTATCTCTGATCCCTCCTCTCTCTCTGTCTTCATCTCTCCTCTCCTTCTGTTAGTATCTCTGATCCCTCCTCTCTCTCTGTCTACATCTCTCCTCTCCTTCTGTTAGTATCTCTGATCCCTCCTCTCTCTCTGTCTACATCTCTCCTTCTGTTAGTATCTCTGATCCCTCCTCTCTCTCTGTCTACATCTCTCCTCTCCTTCTGTTAGTATCTCTGATCCCTCCTCTCTCTCTGTCTTCATCTCTCCTTCTGTTAGTATCTCTGATCCCTCCTCTCTCTCTGTCTACATCTCTCCTTCTGTTAGTATCTCTGATCCCTCCTCTCTCTCTGTCTACATCTCTCCTCTCCTTCTGTTAGTATCTCTGATCCCTCCTCTCTCTCTGTCTACATCTCTCCTCTCCTTCTGTTAGTATCTCTGATCCCTCCTCTCTCTCTGTCTACATCTCTCCTCTCCTTCTGTTAGTATCTCTGATCCCTCCTCTCTCTGTCTACATCTCTCCTCTCCTTCTGTTAGTATCTCTGATCCCTCCTCTCTCTCTGTCTACATCTCTCCTCTCCTTCTGTTAGTATCTCTGATCCCTCCTCTCTCTCTGTCTTCATCTCTCCTCTCCTTCTGTTAGTATCTCTGATCCCTCCTCTCTCTCTGTCTACATCTCTCCTTCTGTTAGTATCTCTGATCCCTCCTCTCTCTCTGTCTTCATCTCTCCTTCTGTTAGTATCTCTGATCCCTCCTCTCTCTCTGTCTACATCTCTCCTTCTGTTAGTATCTCTGATCCCTCCTCTCTCTCTGTCTACATCTCTCCTTCTGTTAGTATCTCTGATCCCTCCTCTCTCTCTGTCTTCATCTCTCCTTCTGTTAGTATCTCTGATCCCTCCTCTCTCTCTGTCTTCATCTCTCCTTCTGTTAGTATCTCTGATCCCTCCTCTCTCTCTGTCTACATCTCTCCTCTCCTTCTGTTAGTATCTCTGATCCCTCCTCTCTCTCTCTGTCTTCATCTCTCCTTCTGTTAGTATCTCTGATCCCTCCTCTCTCTCTGTCTACATCTCTCCTCTCCTTCTGTTAGTATCTCTGATCCCTCCTCTCTCTCTGTCTACATCTCTCCTCTCCTTCTGTTAGTATCTCTGATCCCTCCTCTCTCTCTGTCTACATCTCTCCTTCTGTTAGTATCTCTGATCCCTCCTCTCTCTCTGTCTACATCTCTCCTCTCCTTCTGTTAGTATCTCTGATCCCTCCTCTCTCTCTGTCTACATCTCTCCTCTCCTTCTGTTAGTATCTCTGATCCCTCCTCTCTCTCTGTCTACATCTCTCCTCTCCTTCTGTTAGTATCTCTGATCCCTCCTCTCTCTCTGTCTTCATCTCTCTTTCACATTCTACTGTGTGTGTGTGTGTGTGTGTGTGTGTGTGTGTTTGCGCGTGTGCGTGCGTGCGTGTGTGTGTGTGTGTGTGTGTGTGTGTAGGGTTGCCGGACCCATTTGCGAAGGTAGTGGTGGACGGATCAGGCCAGTGTCATTCTACAGACACAGTGAAGAGCACTCTAGACCCCAAATGGAACCAACACTATGACCTGTGAGTAAACGCCCTGAAACGCCCTGAAACGCCCTGAAACCCCCTGAAACCCCCTGAAACCCTCTGAAACCCCTGAAACCCCTGAAACGCCCTGAAACGCCCTGAAATACACTCTGAAACCCTCTGAAACACTCTGAAACACTCTGAAACCCCTGAAACACTCTGAAACCCCCTGAAACACTCTGAAACACTCTGAAACACTCTGAAACCCACAGAAACACTCTGAAACCCCCTGAAACACTCTGAAACCCCCTGAAACCCCCTGAAACACCCTGAAACCCCCTGAAACCCCCTGAAACCCTCTGAAACCCTCTGAAACCCCCTGAAACCCTCTGAAACCCCTGAAACCCTCTGAAACCCTCTGAAACCCCCTGAAACCCCCTGAAACCCCCTGAAACCCCCTGAAACACTCTGAAACACTCTGAAACCCTCTGAAACCCCCTGAAACACTCTGAAACCCTCTGAAACCCTCTGAAACACTCTGAAACACTCTGAAACACTCTGAAACCCCCTGAAACCCCCTGAAACACTCTGAAACACTCTGAAACACTCTGAAACCCCCTGAAACCCCCTGAAACCCCCTGAAACACTCTGAAACCCTCTGAAACCCTCTGAAACCCCCTGAAACACTCTGAAACGCCCTGAAACACTCTGAAACACTCTGAAACACCCTGAAACACTCTGAAACACTCTGAAACACTCTGAAACACTCTGAAACCCCCTGAAACCCCCTGAAACACTCTGAAACGCCCTGAAACACTCTGAAACACTCTGAAACACTCTGAAACCCTCTGAAACCCCCTGAAACACTCTGAAACACTCTGAAACCCTCTGAAACCCCCTGAAACACTCTGAAACCCCCTGAAACACTCTGAAACACTCTGAAACACTCTGAAACCCTCTGAAACACTCTGAAACACTCTGAAACCCTCTGAAACACTCTGAAACACTCTGAAATACACTGAAATACACAGACAAATTATTAAATACTTTATTGAGTTTTCCTCCCAGATTGGAGAAATGATTTGTGGGTAGAGGTCGACCGATTAATCGGATTGGCCGATTTAATTTAGGGCCGATTTTCAAGATTTCAAATTTACAACAGTTATTGAAAGAATTATAATTACACTTCTCCTTTAATGCAACCGCTGTGTCAGATTTCAAAATGGCTTTACGGCGAAAGCACATTGTTCAATATTCTGAGTACAGAGTTCAGCCACCAGAGCGAGCTATACAGATACCCGCTAAGGTCTGGAGTCAACAAAACTCAGTATTAATAAATCTTCACTTACCTTTGCTGATCTTCGTCGGAATGCACTCCCAGGACTCCCACTTCCACAAGAAATGTTCGTCTTGTTCGATAAACTCCATAATTTATGTCCAAATACCTCCGTTTTGTTCGCGCGTTCAGATCACTATTCCAAAGGCGTAACGCGCGAGCGCAGAACCAGAGACGAAAAGTCAAAAAGTTCCATTTCCGTTCGTAGAAACATGTCAAACGATGTTTACAATCAATCCTTAGGGTCTTTTTTTTAACATAAATCTTCGATAATATTCCAACCGGACAATAGCGTATTCATTACAGAGGGAAAAGAAGGAACGGTGTGCCCGCGCAGTAAACGACTCATTGGTCCCAGGCTTGAGACAGCTCTTATTCTCTCCCCAGTAACAGTAGAAGCAGGAAACAAGGTTCTAAAGACTGTTGACATCGAGTGGAAGCCTTAGGAAGTGACATCACAGACACTGTAGTTTTGGAAAGGCAATCAGTTGAAAAAAACTACAAACCACTTCCTGGTTGGATTTTTTTCTCAGGGTTTTTTGCCTGCCATATGAGTTCTGTTATACTCACAGACACCATTCAAACAGTTTTAGAAACTTTAGAGTGTTTTCTATCCAAATCTACTAATAATATGCATATTCTGGTTTCTGGGCCCGAGTAGAAGGCAGTTTAATTTGGGCATGTCATTCATCCGAATTTCCGAATACTGCCCTCTGTCACTAAAAAGTTAAATCATCACCCGTTTGTCGAAGTAGGCTGTGATTCGATGATAAATTAACAGGCACCGCATCGATTATATGCAACGCAGGACAAGCTAGTTAACCTGGTAATATCATCAACCATGTGTAGTTAACTAGTGATTATGTTAAGATCGATCGTTTTTTTTATAAGATAAGTTTAATGCTAGCTAGCAACTTACCTTGGCTCCTTGCTGCGCTCGCGTAACAGGTAGTCAGCCTGCCACGCAGTCTCCTCGTGGAGTGGAATGTAATCGGCCGTAATCGGCGTCCAAAAAAGGGCCGATTACCGATTTCATTATGAAAGCTTGAAATCGGCCCTAAATTAATCGGCCATTCCGATTAATCGGTCGACCTTTAATCCTGACCTGTGTGTGCGTGCGTGTGTGTGTGTGTGTGTGTGTGTGTGTGTGTGTGTGTGTGTGTGTGTGTGTGTGTGTGTGTGTGTAGGTACATAGGGAAGACAGACTCCATCACCATCAGTGTGTGGAACCAGAAGAAGATCCACAAGGGGGAAGCAGGGCGCCGGGTTCCTGGGCTGCATACGACTGTTGGCCTACACCATCAGCAGACTGAAGGACACGGGCTGTAAGACACACACACACACACACACAAACAGAGCAGTACCTCCTCCTCCATACAGCTAGACTGACCATAACAGCTGAAACAGAGCAGTACCTCCTCCTCCATACAGCTAGACTGACCATAACAGCTGAAACAGAGCAGTACCTCCTCCTCCATACAGCTAGACTGACCATAACAGCTGAAACAGAGCAGTACCTCCTCCTCCATACAGCTAGACTGACCATAACAGCTGAAACAGAGCAGCACCTCCTCCCTCCATACAGCTAGACTGACCATAACAGCTGAAACAGAGCAGTACCTCCTCCTCCATACAGCTAGACTGACCATAACAGCTGAAACAGAGCAGTACCTCCTCCTCCATACAGCTAGACTGACCATAACAGCTGAAACAGAGCAGTACCTCCTCCTCCATACAGCTAGACTGACCATAACAGCTGAAACAGAGCAGTACCTCCTCCTCCATACAGCTAGACTGACCATAACAGCTGAAACAGAGCAGTACCTCCTCCATACAGCTAGACTGACCATAACAGCTGAAACAGAGCAGTACCTCCTCCTCCATACAGCTAGACTGACCATAACAGCTGAAACAGAGCAGTACCTCCTCCTCCATACAGCTAGACTGACCATTCCAGCTGAAACAGAGCAGTACCTCCTCCTCCATACAGCTAGACTGACCATAACAGCTGAAACAGAGCAGTACCTCCTTCTCCATACAGCTAGACTGACCATAACAGCTGAAACAGAGCAGTACCTCCTCCTCCATACAGCTAGACTGACCATAACAGCTGAAACAGAGCAGTACCTCCTCCTCCATACAGCTAGACTGACCATAACAGCTGAAACAGAGCAGTACCTCCTCCTCCATACAGCTAGACTGACCATAACAGCTGAAACAGAGCAGTACCTTCTCCTCCATACAGCTAGACTGACCATAACAGCTGAAACAGAGCAGTACCTCCTCCATACAGCTAGACTGACCATAACAGCTGAAACAGAGCAGTACCTCCTCCTCCATACAGCTAGACTGACCATTCCAGCTGAAACAGAGCAGTACCTCCTCCTCCATACAGCTAGACTGACCATAACAGCTGAAACAGAGCAGTACCTCCTTCTCCATACAGCTAGACTGACCATAACAGCTGAAACAGAGCAGTACCTCCTCCTCCATACAGCTAGACTGACCATAACAGCTGAAACAGAGCAGTACCTCCTCCTCCATACAGCTAGACTGACCATAACAGCTGAAACAGAGCAGTACCTCCTCCTCCATACAGCTAGACTGACCATAACAGCTGAAACAGAGCAGTACCTCCTCCTCCATACAGCTAGACTGACCATAACAGCTGAAACAGAGCAGTACCTCCTCCTCCATACAGCTAGACTGACCATAACAGCTGAAACAGAGCAGTACCTCCTCCTCCATACAGCTAGACTGACCATAACAGCTGAAACAGAGCAGTACCTCCTCCATACAGCTAGACTGACCATAACAGCTGAAACAGAGCAGTACCTCCTCCTCCATACAGCTAGACTGACCATAACAGCTGAAACAGAGCAGTACCTCCTCCATACAGCTAGACTGACCATAACAGCTGAAACAGAGCAGTACCTCCTCCTCCATACAGCTAGACTGACCTTAACAGCTGAAACAGAGCAGTACCTCCTCCTCCATACAGCTAGACTGACCATAACAGCTGAAACAGAGCAGTACCTCCTCCATACAGCTAGACTGACCATAACAGCTGAAACAGAGCAGTACCTCCTCCTCCATACAGCTAGACTGACCATAACAGCTGAAACAGAGCCGTACCTCCTCCATACAGCTAGACTGACCATAACAGCTGAAACGGAGCAGTACCTCCTCCTCTATACAGCTAGACTGACCATAACAGCTGAAACAGAGCAGTACCTCCTCCTCCATACAGCTAGACTGACCATAACAGCTGAAACAGAGCAGTACCTCCTCCTCCATACAGCTAGACTGACCATAACAGCTGAAACAGAGCAGTACCTCCTCCTCCATACAGCTAGACTGACCATAACAGCTGAAACAGAGCAGTACCTCCTCCTCCATACAGCTAGACTGACCATAACAGCTGAAACAGAGCAGTACCTCCTCCTCCATACAGCTAGACTGACCATAACAGCTGAAACAGAGCAGTACCTCCTCCTCCATACAGCTAGACTGACCATAACAGCTGAAACAGAGCAGTACCTCCTCCTCCATACAGCTAGACTGACCATAACAGCTGAAACAGAGCAGTACCTCCTCCTCCATACAGCTAGACTGACCATAACAGCTGAAACAGAGCAGTACCTTGCTAGCTGCTTTGCCCTGGTACGTGAGGCATTTTGTGACGTTACAGCCTTATTCTAAAATTAATTAAATCGTTTTTTTTTCTACACACAATACCCCATAATGACAAAGCAAAAACAGGTTTTATAAATTTTTGCAAAAAATTAAAAAAAAATGAAATATATCACATTTACGTAAGTATTCAGACCCTTTACTCAGTACTTTGTTGAAGGACCTTTGGCAACAACAAGCACGGCACTTACACAAATTACTGACGATTGGCTGAGAGAAACTGATTATAAAAATATTGTGGGGGGCTGTCTAGTTAGACCTCAGGGCTTTTGACATTATTGATCATAGTCTGTTGCTGGAAAAATGTGTGTGTTATGGCTTTACACTCCCTGCTATAATGGCTTTACACCCCCCTGCTATAATGGCTTTACACCCCCCTGCTATAATGGCTTTACACCCCCCTGCTATAACGGCTTTACACCCCCCTGCTATAATGGCTTTACACCCCCTGCTATAATGGCTTTACACCCCCTGCTATAATGGCTTTACACCCCCCTGCTATAATGGCTTTACACCCCCCTGCTATAACGGCTTTACACCCCCTGCTATAATGGCTTTACACCCCCTGCTATAACGGCTTTACACCCCCCTGCTATAATGGCTTTACACCCCCTGCTATAACGGCTTTACACCCCCCTGCTATAACGGCTTTACACCCCCTGCTATAACGGCTTTACACCCCCTGCTATAACGGCTTTACACCCCCCTGCTATAATGGCTTTACACCCCCTGCTATAATGGCTTTACACCCCCTGCTATAATGTGGATAAAGAGTTACCTGTATAACAGAACACAGAGGATGTTCTTTGTTGGAAGCCCTGACATCATAATCCAGGTTAAATCAGGAATTCCCCAGGGCAGCTGTCTAGGCCCCTTACTGGTAGAATCAGGAATTCCCCAGGGCAGCTGTCTAGGCCCCTTACTGATAGAATCAGGAATTCCCCAGGGCAGCTGTCTAGGCCCCTTACTGGCAGAATCAGGAATTCCCCAGGGCAGCTGTCTAGGCCCCTTACTGGTAGAATCAGGAATTCCCCAGAGCAGCTGTCTAGGCCCCTTACTGGTAGAATCAGGAATTCCCCAGGGCAGCTGTCTAGGCCCCTTACTGGTAGAATCAGGAATTCCCCAGGGCAGCTGTCTAGGCCCCTTACTGGTAGAATCAGGAATTCCCCAGGGCAGCTGTCTAGGCCCCTTACTGGTAGAATCAGGAATTCCCCAGGGCAGCTGTCTAGGCCCCTTACTGGTAGAATCAGGAATTCCCCAAGGCAGCTGTCTAGGCCCCTTGCTGGTAGAATCAGGAATTCCCCAGGGCAGCTGTCTAGGCCCCTTACTGGTAGAATCAGGAATTCCCCAGGGCAGCTGTCTAGGCCCCTTACTGGTAGAATCAGGAATTCCCCAGGGCAGCTGTCTAGGCCCCTTACTGGTAGAATCAGGAATTCCCCAGGGCAGCTGTCTAGGCCCCTTACTGGTAGAATCAGGAATTCCCCCAGGGCAGCTGTCTAGGCTCCTTACTGGTAGAATCAGGAATTCCCCCAGGGCAGCTGTCTAGGCCCCTTACTGGTAGAATCAGGAATTCCCCAGGGCAGCTGTCTGGGCCCCTTACTGGTAGAATCAGGAATTCCCCAGGGCAGCTGTCTGGGCCCCTTACTGGTAGAATCAGGAATTCCCCAGGGCAGCTGTCTAGGCCCCTTACTGGTAGAATCAGGAATTCCCCAGGGCAGCTGTCTAGGCCCCTTACTGGTAGAATCAGGAATTCCCCAAGGCAGCTGTCTAGGCCCCTTACTGGTAGAATCAGGAATTCCCCAAGGCAGCTGTCTAGGCCCCTTACTGGTAGAATCAGGAATTCCCCAGGGCAGCTGTCTAGGACCCTTACTGGTAGAATCAGGAATTCCCCAGTGCAGCTGTCTAGGCCCCTTACTTTTTCCAATCTTTACTAAAGCAGGTATGTCAATGTATGCAGATGACTCAACACTATACATGTCAGCTACTACAGCGACTGAAATGACTGCAACACTTAACAAAGAGCTGCAGTTAGTTTCAGAATGGGTGGCAAGGAATAAGCTAGTCCTAAATATTTCTAAAACTAAAAGCATTGTATTTGGGACAAATCATTCACTAAACCCTAAACCTCAACTAAATCTTGTAATAAATAATGTGAAAATTGAGCACGTTGAGGTGACTAAACTGCTTGGAGTAACCCTGGATTGTAAACTGTCCTGGTCAAAACATATTGATACAACAGTAGCTAAGATGGGGAGAAGTCTGTCCATAATAAAGCACTGCTCTGCCTTCTCTACAACACTATCAACAAGGCAGGTACCACAGGCCCTAGTTTCTACCTTCTTAACAACACTATCAACAAGGCAGGTCCTACAGGCCCTAGTTTCTACCTTCTTATTAACAACACTATCAACAAGGCAGGTCCTACAGGCCCTAGTTTCTACCTTCTTATTAACAACACTATCAACAAGGCAGGTCCTACAGGCCCTAGTTTCTACCTTCTCAACAACACTATCAACAAGACAGGTCCTACAGGCCCTAGTTTCTACCTTCTCAACAGCACTATCAACAAGGCAGGTCCTACAGGCCCTAGTTTCTACCTTCTTAACAACACTATCAACAAGGCAGGTCCTACAGGCCCTAGTTTCTACCTTCTCAACAGCACTATCAACAAGGCAGGTCCTACAGGCCCTAGTTTCTACCTTCTTAACAACACTATCAACAAGGCAGGTCCTACAGGCCCTCGTTTTGTCACACCTGGACTACTGTTCAGTAGTGTGGTCAGGTGCCACAAGGAGGAAAATTGCCATTGGCTCGCACAGCTCAGGCTAGCACACAGCTCAGACACCCATCCATACCCCACAAGACATGCCACCAGAGGTCTGTTTAAACTACTGGCACACAGCTCAGACACCCATCCATACCCCACAAGACATGCCACCAGAGGTCTGTTTAAACTGACTGGCACATAGCTCAGACACCCATCCATACCCCACAAGACATGCCACCAGAGGTCTGTTTAAACTGACTGGCACACAGCTCAGACACCCATACATACCCCACAAGACATGCCACCAGAGGTCTGTTTAAACTGACTGGCACACAGCTCAGACACCCATCCATACCCCACAAGACATGCCACCAGAGGTCTGTTTAAACTACTGGCACACAGCTCAGACACCCATCCATACCCCACAAGACATGCCACCAGAGGTCTGTTTAAACTGACTGGCACATAGCTCAGACACCCATCCATACCCCACAAGACATGCCACCAGAGGTCTGTTTAAACTGACTGGCACACAGCTCAGACACCCATACATACCCCACAAGACATGCCACCAGAGGTCTGTTTAAACTGACTGGCACACAGCTCAGACACCCATCCATACCCCACAAGACATGCCACCAGAGGTCTGTTTAAACTGACTGGCACACAGCTCAGACACCCATCCATACCCCACAAGACATGCCACCAGAGGTCTGTTTAAACTACTGGCACACAGCTCAGACACCCATCCATACCCCACAAGACATGCCACCAGAGGTCTGTTTAAACTACTGGCACACAGCTCAGACACCCATCCATACCCCACAAGACATGCCACCAGAGGTCTGTTTAAACTGACTGGCACACAGCTCAGACAGCCATCCATACCCCACAAGACATGCCACCAGAGGTCTCTTCACAGTCCCCAAGTCCAGAACAGACTATGGGAGGAGCACAGTACTACATAGAGCCATGACTACATGAAACAATATTCCACATCAGGTAACTGATGCAGCAGGAGAATCAGATTTAAACAAAACAGAATAAAAATACAGCTTATGGAACAACAGGGACTGAGAAGAGAGACAGACACATGCATAAACACACACACAATAACATACGCACTACTATACAGATATGTGGTGGTAAAATATGTTGTGAAATGTATTGTAATGTTTTTAAAATTGTATAACTATGATCGAAAAAGGCAATCGCACGTCTGCGCTATCTTTGTTCAGGTGCATGGTTTCTCATCTAAAATTGTATAAACTGCCTTAATTCTGCTGGAGGAAGAGTAGCTGCTGCCTTGGCAGGAACTAATGGGGATCCATAATAAACCCCAGGAAGAGAAGCTGCTGCCTTGGCAGGAACTAATGGGGATCCATAACAAACCCCAGGAAGAGTAGCTGCTGCCTTGGCAGGAACTAATGGGGATCCATAACAAACCCCAGGAAGAGAAGCTGCTGCCTTGACAGGAACTAATGGGGATCCATAATAAACCCCAGGAAGAGAAGCTGCTGCCTTGGCAGGAACTAATGGGGATCCATAACAAACCCCAGGAAGAGTAGCTGCTGCCTTGGCAGGAACTAATGGGGATCCATAATAAACCCCAGGAAGAGTAGCTGCTGCCTTGGCAGGAACTAATGGGGATCCATAATAAACCCCAGGAAGAGTAGCTGCTGCCTTGGCAGGAACTAATGGGGATCCATAATAAACCCCAGGAAGAGTAGCTGCTGCCTTGGCAGGAACTAATGGGGATCCGTAATAAACCCCAGGAAGAGTAGCTGCTGCCTTGGCAGGAACTAATGGGGATCCGTAATAAACCCCAGGAAGAGTAGCTGCTGCCTTGACAGGAACTAATGGGGATCCGTAATAAACCCCAGGAAGAGTAGCTGCTGCCTTGGCAGGAACTAATGGGGATCCGTAATAAACCCCAGGAAGAGTAGCTGTTGCCTTGGCAGGAACTAATGGGGATCCGTAATAAACCCCAGGAAGAGTAGCTGCTGCCTTGGCAGGAACTAATGGGGATCCGTAATAAACCCCAGGAAGAGTAGCTGCTGCCTTGGCAGGAACTAATGGGGATCCGTAATAAACCCCAGGAAGAGTAGCTGCTGCCTTGGCAGGAACTAATGGGGATCCATAATAAACCCCAGGAAGAGTAGCTGCTGCCTTGGCAGGAACTAATGGGGATCCATAATAAACCCCAGGAAGAGTATCTGCTGCCTTGGCAGGAACTAATGGGGATCCATAATAAACCCCAGGAAGAGTAGCTGCTGCCTTGGCAGGAACTAATGGGGATCCATAATAAACCCCAGGAAGAGTAGCTGCTGCCTTGACAGGAACTAATGGGGATCCATAATAAACCCCAGGAAGAGTAGCTGCTGCCTTGACAGGAACTAATGGGGATCCATAATAAACCCCAGGAAGAGTAGCTGCTGCCTTGGCAGGAACTAATGGGGATCCATAATAAACCCCAGGAAGAGTAGCTGCTGCCTTGGCAACAGGAACTAATGGGGATCCATAATAAACCCCAGGAAGAGTAGCTGCTGCCTTGGCAGGAACTAATGGGGATCCATAATAAACCCCAGGAAGAGTAGCTGCTGCCTTGACAGGAACTAATGGGGATCCATAATAAACCCCAGGAAGAGTAGCTGCTGCCTTGGCAGGAACTAATGGGGATCCATAATAAACCCCAGGAAGAGTAGCTGCTGCCTTGACAGGAACTAATGGGGATCCATAATAAACCCCAGGAAGAGTAGCTGCTGCCTTGGCAGGAACTAATGGGGATCCATAATAAACCCCAGGAAGAGTAGCTGCTGCCTTGGCAGGAACTAATGGGGATCCATAATAAACCCCAGGAAGAGTAGCTGCTGCCTTGGCAGGAACTAATGGGGATCCATAATAAACCCCAGGAAGAGTAGCTGCTGCCTTGGCAGGAACTAATGGGGATCCATAATAAACCCCAGGAAGAGTAGCTGCTGCCTTGGCAGGAACTAATGGGGATCCGTAATAAACCCCAGGAAGAGTAGCTGCTGCCTTGACAGGAACTAATGGGGATCCGTAATAAACCCCAGGAAGAGTAGCTGCTGCCTTGGCAGGAACTAATGGGGATCCGTAATAAACCCCAGGAAGAGTAGCTGTTGCCTTGGCAGGAACTAATGGGGATCCGTAATAAACCCCAGGAAGAGTAGCTGCTGCCTTGGCAGGAACTAATGGGGATCCGTAATAAACCCCAGGAAGAGTAGCTGCTGCCTTGGCAGGAACTAATGGGGATCCATAATAAACCCCAGGAAGAGTAGCTGCTGCCTTGGCAGGAACTAATGGGGATCCGTAATAAACCCCAGGAAGAGTAGCTGCTGCCTTGACAGGAACTAATGGGGATCCGTAATAAACCCCAGGAAGAGTAGCTGCTGCCTTGGCAGGAACTAATGGGGATCCATAATAAACCCCAGGAAGAGTAGCTGCTGCCTTGGCAGGAACTAATGGGGATCCATAATAAACCCCAGGAAGAGTAGCTGCTGCCTTGGCAGGAACTAATGGTGATCCATAATAAACCCCAGGAAGAGTAGCTGCTGCCTTGGCAGGAACTAATGGGGATCCATAATAAACCCCAGGAAGAGTAGCTGCTGCCTTGGCAACAGGAACTAATGGGGATCCGTAATAAACCCCAGGAAGAGTAGCTGCTGCCTTGGCAGGAACTAATGGGGATCCATAATAAACCCCAGGAAGAGTAGCTGCTGCCTTGGCAGGAACTAATGGGGATCCGTAATAAACCCCAGGAAGAGTAGCTGCTGCCTTGACAGGAACTAATGGGGATCCGTAATAAACCCCAGGAAGAGTAGCTGCTGCCTTGGCAGGAACTAATGAGGATCCATAATAAACCCCAGGAAGAGTAGCTGCTGCCTTGGCAGGAACTAATGGGGATCCATAATAAACCCCAGGAAGAGTAGCTGCTGCCTTGGCAGGAACTAATGGTGATCCATAATAAACCCCAGGAAGAGTAGCTGCTGCCTTGGCAGGAACTAATGGGGATCCATAATAAACCCCAGGAAGAGTAGCTGCTGCCTTGGCAACAGGAACTAATGGGGATCCATAATAAACCCCAGGAAGAGTAGCTGCTGCCTTGGCAACAGGAACTAATGGGGATCCATAATAAACCCCAGGAAGAGTAGCTGCTGCCTTGGCAGGAACTAATGGTGATCCATAATAAACCCCAGGAAGAGTAGCTGCTGCCTTGGCAGGAACTAATGGGGATCCATAATAAACCCCAGGAAGAGTAGCTGCTGCCTTGGCAACAGGAACTAATGGGGATCCGTAATAAACCCCAGGAAGAGTAGCTGCTGCCTTGGCAGGAACTAATGGGGATCCATAATAAACCCCAGGAAGAGTAGCTGCTGCCTTGGCAGGAACTAATGGGGATCCGTAATAAACCCCAGGAAGAGTAGCTGCTGCCTTGACAGGAACTAATGGGGATCCGTAATAAACCCCAGGAAGAGTAGCTGCTGCCTTGGCAGGAACTAATGAGGATCCATAATAAACCCCAGGAAGAGTAGCTGCTGCCTTGGCAGGAACTAATGGGGATCCATAATAAACCCCAGGAAGAGTAGCTGCTGCCTTGGCAGGAACTAATGGTGATCCATAATAAACCCCAGGAAGAGTAGCTGCTGCCTTGGCAGGAACTAATGGGGATCCATAATAAACCCCAGGAAGAGTAGCTGCTGCCTTGGCAACAGGAACTAATGGGGATCCATAATAAACCCCAGGAAGAGTAGCTGCTGCCTTGGCAACAGGAACTAATGGGGATCCATAATAAACCCCAGGAAGAGTAGCTGCTGCCTTGGCAGGAACTAATGGTGATCCATAATAAACCCCAGGAAGAGTAGCTGCTGCCTTGGCAGGAACTAATGGGGATCCATAATAAACCCCAGGAAGAGTAGCTGCTGCCTTGGCAACAGGAACTAATGGGGATCCATAATAAACCCCAGGAAGAGTAGCTGCTGCCTTGGCAACAGGAACTAATGGGGATCCATAATAAACCCCAGGAAGAGTAGCTGCTGCCTTGGCAGGAACTAATGGTGATCCATAATAAACCCCAGGAAGAGTAGCTGCTGCCTTGGCAGGAACTAATGGGGATCCATAATAAACCCCAGGAAGAGTAGCTGCTGCCTTGGCAACAGGAACTAATGGGGATCCGTAATAAACCCCAGGAAGAGTAGCTGCTGCCTTGGCAGGAACTAATGGGGATCCATAATAAACCCCAGGAAGAGTAGCTGCTGCCTTGGCAGGAACTAATGGGGATCCGTAATAAACCCCAGGAAGAGTAGCTGCTGCCTTGACAGGAACTAATGGGGATCCGTAATAAACCCCAGGAAGAGTAGCTGCTGCCTTGGCAGGAACTAATGAGGATCCATAATAAACCCCAGGAAGAGTAGCTGCTGCCTTGGCAACAGGAACTAATGGGGATCCATAATAAACCCCAGGAAGAGTAGCTGCTGCCTTGGCAACAGGAACTAATGGTGATCCATAATAAACCCCAGGAAGAGTAGCTGCTGCCTTGGCAACAGGAACTAATGGGGATCCATAATAAACCCCAGGAAGAGTAGCTGCTGCCTTGGCAGGAACTAATGGGGATCCATAATAAACCCCAGGAAGAGTAGCTGCTGCCTTGGCAACAGGAACTAATGGGGATCCATAATAAACCCCAGGAAGAGTAGCTGCTGCCTTGGCAGGAACTAATGGGGATCCATAATAAACCCCAGGAAGAGTAGCTGCTGCCTTGGCAACAGGAACTAATGGGGATCCATAATAAACCCCAGGAAGAGTAGCTGCTGCCTTGGCAGGAACTAATGGGGATCCATAATAAACCCCAGGAAGAGTAGCTGCTGCCTTGGCAACAGGAACTAATGGGGATCCATAATAAACCCCAGGAAGAGTAGCTGCTGCCTTGGCAGGAACTAATGGGGATCCATAATAAACCCCAGGAAGAGTAGCTGCTGCCTTGGCAACAGGAACTAATGGGGATCCATAATAAACCCCAGGAAGAGTAGCTGCTGCCTTGGCAGGAACTAATGGGGATCCATAATAAATACAATTCTTAGTTGTTGAAACATCAAGGATGATTAATGGAAACAGGAAGCACCTGAGCTCAATTTTGAGTCTCATAGAAAATGGTCTGAATACTTATGTAAATAAGGTATTTCTGTTTAGAATTTTTTATACATTTGCACAAATTTCAAAAAACCTGTTTTCGTTTTGCCATTATGTGGTATTGTGATGTCATTATGAGGTATTGTGATGTCATTATGGGGTATTGAGATGTCATTATGGGGTATTGTGATGTCATGATGGGGTATTGTGATGTAATGATGGGCTATTGTGATGTCATCATGGGGTATTGTGATGTCATCATGGGGTATTGTGATGTCATGATGGTGTATTGTGTGTAGATTGATGAGGGAAATGCAGTATTTAATCCATTTAAGAATAAGGCTGTAATGTAACAACATTTGGGAAAGTGAAGGGGACTGACAAATATCAGTTTCATTAGGTACCAAAAACGCACACAGATACACTACAAACTCCTCTCTCTGGAGCACACAGATACACTACAAACTCCTCTCTCTCTGGAGCACACAGATACACTACAAACTCCTCTCTCTGGAGCACACAGATACACTACAAACTCCTCTCTCTCTGGAGCACACAGATACACTACAAACTCCTCTCTCTGGAGCACACAGATACACTACAAACTCCTCTCTCTGGAGCACACAGATACACTACAAACTCCTCTCTCTGGAGCACACAGATACACTACAAACTCCTCTCTCTGGAGCACACAGATACACTACAAACTCCTCTCTCTCTGGAGCACACAGATACACTACAAACTCCTCTCTCTCTGGAGCACACAGATACACTACAAACTCCTCTCTCTCTGGAGCACACAGATACACTACAAACTCCTCTCTCTGGAGCACACAGATACACTACAAACTCCTCTCTCTGGAGCACACAGATACACTACAAACTCCTCTCTCTGGAGCACACAGATACACTACAAACTCCTCTCTCTCTGGAGCACACAGATACACTACAAACTCCTCTCTCTCTGGAGCACACAGATACACTACAAACTCCTCTCTCTCTGGAGCACACAGATACACTACAAACTCCTCTCTCTCTGGAGCACACAGATACACTACAAACTCCTCTCTCTCTGGAGCACACAGATACACTACAAACTCCTCTCTCTCTGGAGCACACAGATACACTACAAACTCCTCTCTCTCTGGAGCACACAGATACACTACAAACTCCTCTCTCTCTGGAGCACACAGATACACTACAAACTCCTCTCTCTCTGGAGCACACAGATACACTACAAACTCCTCTCTCTGGAGCACACAGATACACTACAAACTCCTCTCTCTGGAGCACACACATACACTACAAACTCCTCTCTCTGGAGCACACACATACACTACAAACTCCTCTCTCTCTGGAGCACACACATACACTACAAACTCCTCTCTCTCTGGAGCACACAGATACACTACAAACTCCTCTCTCTCTGGAGCACACAGATACACTACAAACTCCTCTCTCTCTGGAGCACACAGATACACTACAAACTCCTCTCTCTCTGGAGCACACAGATACACTACAAACTCCTCTCTCTGGAGCACACAGATACACTACAAACTCCTCTCTCTCTGGAGCACACAGATACACTACAAACTCCTCTCTCTCTGGAGTACACAGATACACTACAAACTCCTCTCTCTGGAGTACACAGATACACTACAAACTCCTCTCTCTCTGGAGCACACAGATACACTACAAACTCCTCTCTCTCTCTCTCTCTCACTCTCTCTCTTTCTCTCTCTCTCTCTCTCTTTCTCTCTCTCTCTCTCTCTTTCTCTCTCTCTCCCTCTCTCTCCCTCTCTCTCTCCAGACCAGCGGTTGGATCTGTGTAAGCTGAATCCATCAGATAGTGATGCAGTACGAGGACAGATCGTAGGTAAGACTGAGTGGACACAGGGTTTCCGTTCGGAAAATGTGGTACGGGACTGGGTAGATTTTAATGAACCCGTATTAATTTATATTCATTAGGGATCCAAACACATTTATTTATCTTTAACTGCCTTGTTCAGGGGAACAGTGGGGTTAACTGCCTTGTTCAGGGGAACAGTGGGGTTAACTGCCTTGTTCAGGGGAACAGTGGGGTTAACTGCCTTGCTCAGGGGAACAGTGGGTTAACTGCCTTGTTCAGGGGAACAGTGGGGTTAACTGCCTTGTTCAGGGGAACAGTGGGGTTAACTGCCTTGTTCAGGGGAACAGTGGGTTAACTGCATTGTTCAGGGGAACAGTGGGTTAACTGCCTTGTTCAGGGGAACAGTGGGGTTAACTGCCTTGTTCAGGGGAACAGTGGGGTTAACTGCCTTGTTCAGGGGAACAGTGGGGTTAACTGCCTTGTTCAGGGGAACAGTGGGTTTAACTGCCTTGTTCAGGGGAACAGTGGGGTTAACTGCCTTGTTCAAGGGAACAGTGGGGTTAACTGCCTTGTTCAGGGGAACAGTGGGGTTAACTGCCTTGTTCAGGGGAACAGTGGGTTAACTGCCTTGTTCAGGGGAACAGTGGGGTTAACTGCCTTGTTCAGGGGAACAGTGGGGTTAACTGCCTTGTTCAGGGGAACAGTGGGGTTAACTGCCTTGTTCAGGGGAACAGTGGGGTTAACTGCCTTGTTCAGGGGAACAGTGGGGTTAACTGCCTTGTTCAGGGGAACAGTGGGGTTAACTGCCTTGTTCAGGGGAACAGTGGGGTTAACTGCCTTGTTCAGGGGAACAGTGGGGTTAACTGCCTTGTTCAGGGGAACAGTGGGGTTAACTGCCTTGTTCAGGGGAACAGTGGGGTTAACTGCCTTGTTCAGGGGAACAGTGGGGTTAACTGCCTTGTTCAGGGGAACAGTGGGGTTAACTGCCTTGTTCAGGGGAACAGTGGGGTTAACTGCCTTGTTCAGGGGAACAGTGGGGTTAACTGCCTTGTTCAGGGGAACAGTGGGGTTAACTGCCTTGTTCAGGGGAACAGTGGGTTAACTGCCTTGTTCAGGGGAACAGTGGGGTTAACTGCCTTGTTCAGGGGAACAGTGGGGTTAACTGCCTTGTTCAGGGGAACAGTGGGGTTAACTGCCTTGTTCAGGGGAACAGTGGGGTTAACTGCCTTGTTCAGGGGAACAGTGGGGTTAACTGCCTTGTTCAGGGGAACAGTGGGGTTAACTGCCTTGTTCAGGGGAACAGTGGGGTTAACTGCCTTGTTCAGGGGAACAGTGGGGTTAACTGCCTTGTTCAGGGGAACAGTGGGGTTAACTGCCTTGTTCAGGGGAACAGTGGGTTAACTGCCTTGTTCAGGGGAACAGTGGGGTTAACTGCCTTGTTCAGGGGAACAGTGGGGTTAACTGCCTTGTTCAGGGGAACAGTGGGGTTAACTGCCTTGTTCAGGGGAACAGTGGGGTTAACTGCCTTGTTCAGGGGAACAGTGGGGTTAACTGCCTTGTTCAGGGGAACAGTGGGGTTAACTGCCTTGTTCAGGGGAACAGTGGGGTTAACTGCCTTGTTCAGGGGAACAGTGGGGTTAACTGCCTTGTTCAGGGGAACAGTGGGGTTAACTGCCTTGTTCAGGGGAACAGTGGGTTAACTGCCTTGTTCAGGGGAACAGTGGGGTTAACTGCCTTGTTCAGGGGAACAGTGGGGTTAACTGCCTTGTTCAGGGGAACAGTGGGGTTAACTGCCTTGTTCAGGGGAACAGTGGGGTTAACTGCCTTGTTCAGGGAACAGTGGGGTTAACTGCCTTGTTCAGGGGAACAGTGGGGTTAACTGCCTTGTTCAGGGGAACAGTGGGGTTAACTGCCTTGTTCAGGGGAACAGTGGGGTTAACTGCCTTGTTCAGGGGAACAGTGGGGTTAACTGCCTTGTTCAGGGGAACAGTGGGGTTAACTGCCTTGTTCAGGGGAACAGTGGGGTTAACTGCCTTGTTCAGGGGAACAGTGGGGTTAACTGCCTTGTTCAGGGGAACAGTGGGGTTAACTGCCTTGTTCAGGGGAACAGTGGGGTTAACTGCCTTGTTCAGGGGAACAGTGGGGTTAACTGCCTTGTTCAGGGGAACAGTGGGGTTAACTGCCTTGTTCAGGGGAACAGTGGGGTTAACTGCCTTGTTCAGGGGAACAGTGGGGTTAACTGCCTTGTTCAGGGGAACAGTGGGGTTAACTGCCTTGTTCAGGGGAACAGTGGGGTTAACTGCCTTGTTCAGGGGAACAGTGGGGTTAACTGCCTTGTTCAGGGGAACAGTGGGGTTAACTGCCTTGTTCAGGGGAACAGTGGGGTTAACTGCCTTGTTCAGGGGAACAGTGGGGTTAACTGCCTTGTTCAGGGGAACAGTGGGGTTAACTGCCTTGTTCAGGGGAACAGTGGGGTTAACTGCCTTGTTCAGGGGAACAGTGGGGTTAACTGCCTTGTTCAGGGGAACAGTGGGGTTAACTGCCTTGTTCAGGGGAACAGTGGGGTTAACTGCCTTGTTCAGGGGAACAGTGGGGTTAACTGCCTTGTTCAGGGGAACAGTGGGGTTAACTGCCTTGTTCAGGGGAACAGTGGGGTTAACTGCCTTGTTCAGGGGAACAGTGGGGTTAACTGCCTTGTTCAGGGGAACAGTGGGGTTAACTGCCTTTGGGGCGTTTGGGTCTCTGCTACGGAACGCCGTTTGGGCCGTTTGGGTCTCTGCTACGGAACGCCGTTTGGGCCGTTCGGGTCTCTGCTACGGAACGCCGTTTGGGCCGTTCGGGCCGTTTGGGTCTCTGCTACGGAACGCCGTTTGGGCCGTTCAGGCCGTTTGGGTCGTTCGGGTCGTTTGGGTCTCTGCTACGGAACGCCGTTTGGGCCGTTTGGGTCTCCGCTATGGAACGCCGTTTGGGCCGTTTGGGTGCCAAAAAAGATACACGTCAAATAAGCTTGTTGACCAATCAGAAACCAACTTCAATAGTGAATGGGAGGCGCTCTTCGATTACCATTTGGAAAATAAAAATAGTAGCTCTTTTTTTTAATCATCGCCATCAAAACTGTTTTTAACATCCTATTTGCATTTATAATTGTTGCCAATGACTGTACTTCTAGAATGGACAAACGTTTCAGTCCAGTAATGGGGATATTCCACTCTAACTAGGCTCTTAAGGTTAGGGTTAATGTTAAGGTTAGGGTAAGAGGGTTAGGGTTACTGTACTAGACTGGGGTTAGGGGGTAACAAGGTTAGCTGTACTAGACTGGGGTTAGGGGGTAACAAGGTTAGCTGTACTAGACTGGGGTTAGGGGGTAACAAGGTTAGCTGTACTAGACTGGGGTTAGGGGGTAACAAGGTTAGCTGTACTAGACTGGGGTTAGGGGGTAACAAGGTTAGCTGTACTAGACTGGGGTTAGGGTAACAAGGTTAGCTGTACTAGACTGGGGTTAGGGGGTAACAAGGTTAGCTGTACTAGACTGGGGTTAGGGGGTAACAAGGTTAGCTGTACTAGACTGGGGTTAGGGGGTAACAAGGTTAGCTGTACTAGACTGGGGTTAGGGGGTAACAAGGTTAGCTGTACTAGACTGGGGTTAGGGGGTAACAAGGTTAGCTGTACTAGACTGGGGTTAGGGGTAACAAGGTTAGCTGTACTAGACTGGGGTTAGGGGGTAACAAGGTTAGCTGTACTAGACTGGGGTTAGGGGGTAACAAGGTTAGCTGTACTAGACTGGGGTTAGGGGGTAACAAGGTTAGCTGTACTAGACTGTGGTTAGGGGGTAACAAGGTTAGCTGTACTAGACTGGGGTTAGGGGGTAACAAGGTTAGCTGTACTAGACTGGGGTTAGGGGTAACAAGGTTAGCTGTACTAGACTGGGGTTAGGGGGTAACAAGGTTAGCTGTACTAGACTGGGGTTAGGGGGTAACAAGGTTAGCTGTACTAGACTGGGGTTAGGGGGTAACAAGGTTAGCTGTACTAGACTGGGGTTAGGGGGTAACAAGGTTAGCTGTACTAGACTGGGGTTAGGGGGTAACAAGGTTAGCTGTACTAGACTGGGGTTAGGGGGTAACAAGGTTAGCTGTACTAGACTGGGGTTAGGGGGTAACAAGGTTAGCTGTACTAGACTGGGGTTAGGGGGTAACAAGGTTAGCTGTACTAGACTGGGGTTAGGGGGTAACAAGGTTAGCTGTACTAGACTGGGGTTAGGGGGTAACAAGGTTAGCTGTACTAGACTGGGGTTAGGGGGTAACACGGTTAGCTGTACTAGACTGGGGTTAGGGGTAACAAGGTTAGCTGTACTAGACTGGGGTTAGGGGGTAACAAGGTTAGCTGTACTAGACTGGGGTTAGGGGGTAACAAGGTTAGCTGTACTAGACTGGGGTTAGGGGGTAACAAGGTTAGCTGTACTAGACTGGGGTTAGGGGGTAACAAGGTTAGCTGTACTAGACTGGGGTTAGGGGTTAGGGGTCCCCACTAGGTTAGCTGTAGGGGTAGGGGGTAGGGGTAGGGGTCCCCACTAGGTTAGCTGTAGGGGTTAGGGTAGGGGTAGGGGTTGGGCTTGGGGTTGGGGTAGGGGTTAGGTTAGGGGTTAGGGTAGGGGTTAGGGGTTAGGGTAGGGGTTAGGGGTTAGGGTAGGGGTTAGGGTAGGGGTTAGTGGTTAGGGGGTAGGGGGTAGGGGTTAGGGTAGGGTTAGGGGTTAGGAGTAGGGGTTAGTGGTTAGGGGTAGGGGGTAGGGGTTAGGGTAGGGGGTAGGGTTAGGGGTTAGGGTAGGGGTTAGGTTAGGGGGTAGGGGTAGGGGTTAAGGGTAGGGGTTAGGCGTAGGGATTAGGGGTTAGGGTAGGGGTTAGGTTAGGGGGTAGGGTTAGGGGTTAGGGGGTTAAGGGTAGGGGTTAGGGTAGGGGTTAGTGGTTAGGGGTAGGGGTAGGGGTTAGGGTAGGGGTTAGTGGTTAGGGGTAGGGGGTAGGGGTTAGGGGTTAGGGGTTAGGTTAAGGGGTAGGGGTTAGGGTAGGGGTTAGTGGTTAGGGGGTAGGGGGTAGGGGTTAGGGTTAGGTTAAGGGGTAGGGGTTAAGGGTAGCGGTTAAGGGTAGGGGTTAAGGGTAGGGGTTAGGGGTCCCCACTAGGTTAGCTGTATGGGTTAAGGGGTAGGGATTAAGGGTAGGGGTTAGGGTAGGGATAGGGGTTAGGTTAAGGGGTAGGGATTAAGGGTAGGGGTTAGGGGGTAGGGGTTAAGGGTAGGGGTTAAGGGTAGGGGTTAGGGGTCCCCACTAGGTTAGCTGTAGGGGTTAAGGGTAGGGGTTAAGGGTAGGGGTTAGGGTCCCCACTAGGTTAGCTGTAGGGGTTAGGGTAGGGGTTAAGGGTAGGGGTTAGGGGTCCCCACTAGGTTAGCTGTAGGGGTTAAGGGTAGGGGTTAAGGGTAGGGGTTAGGGTCCCCACTAGGTTAGCTGTAGGGGTTAAGGGTAGGGGTTAAGGGTAGGGGTTAGGGGTCCCCACTAGGTTAGCTGTAGGGGTTAAGGGTAGGGGTTAAGGGTAGGGGTTAGGTTAAGGGGTAGGGGTTAAGGGTAGGGGTAGGGGTAGGGGTTAGGTTAAGGGTAGGGGTTAAGGGTAGGGGTTAAGGGTAGGGGTTAGGGTCCCCACTAGGTTAGCTGTAGGGGTTAAGGGGTAGGGGTTAAGGGTAGGGGTTAGGGGTTAGGGTCCCCACTAGGTTAGCTGTAGGGGTTAAGGGTAGGGGTTAAGGGTAGGGGTTAGGGTCCCCACTAGGTTAGCTGTACTAGACTGTGTGTGTAATGTCTGTTCATTGTGTTTTCCAGTGAGCCTCCAGACCAGAGATGGTTTGGGCAGCGGAGGACCTGTGGTCGACTGTAGAGCACTGTTAGAGAACGAGGGTGAGGATTAACAGGGGGTGTGGGGGTGTGTGTGTGTGTGTGTGTGTGTGTGTGTGTGTAACAGGGGTGTGTGTGTGTTGTGTGTCTCTGTGTGCGTCTCTGTGTGTGTGTGTGTGTGTGTGTGTGTGTGTGTGTGTGTGTGTGTAGGCCTGTGTTTGAGAGCTGTTTCAGTGAGGAGCCACTGCCGTACTCAGACCCCACGGGAGCCGCCGGGGCGGGACCTGTCCACCGGATTCACCCAACCAGGAGAACCGGCTCCAGGCTCAGCGAATCAGAGACCAGGATTCCCAAAGACACACCCACAACCCTCAGAACCGACCGCATGGCAACCAATCACCAGATCTGCCTGAAGGATATGGTGAGAGAGAGAGAGAGAGAGAGAGAGAGAGAGAGAGAGAGAGAGAGAGAGAGAGAGAGACAGACAGCAGGTGTGTGATATTGAGCAGGTGTGTGATATTGAGCAGGGCCAGGTGTGTGATATTGAGCAGGTGTGTGATATTGAGCAGGGCCAGGTGTATGATATTGAGCAGGGCCAGGTGTGTGATATTGAGCAGGTGTGTGATATTGAGCAGGTGTGTGATATTGAGCAGGGCCAGGTGTATGATATTGAGCAGGGCCAGGTGTGTGATATTGAGCAGGTGTGTGATATTGAGCAGGTGTGTGATATTGAGCAGGGCCAGGTGTATGATATTGAGCAGGGCCAGGTGTGTGATATTGAGCAGGTGTGTGATATTGAGCAGGTGTGTGATATTGAGCAGGGCCAGGTGTATGATATTGAGCAGGGCCAGGTGTGTGATATTGAGCAGGTGTGTGATATTGAGCAGGTGTGTGATATTGAGCAGGGCCAGGTGTGTGATATTGAGCAGGTGTGTGATATTGAGCAGGTGTGTGATATTGAGCAGGTGTGTGATATTGAGCAGGGCCAGGTGTGTGATATTGAGCAGGTGTATGATATTGAGCAGGGCCAGGTGTGTGATATTGAGCAGGTGTGTGATATTGAGCAGGGCCAGGTGTGTGATATTGAGCAGGGCCAGGTGTGTGATATTGAGCAGGGCCAGGTGTGTGATATTGAGCAGGGCCAGGTGTGTGATATTGAGCAGGGCCAGGTGTGTGATATTGAGCAGGGCCAGGTGTGTGATATTGAGCAGGTGTGTGATATTGAGCAGGGCCATGTGTGTGATATTGAGCAGGTGTGTGATATTGAGCAGGGCCAGGTGTGTGATATTGAGCAGGGCCAGGTGTGTGATATTGAGCAGGTGTGTGATATTGAGCAGGGCCAGGTGTGTGATATTGAGCAGGGCCAGGTGTGTGATATTGAGCAGGTGTGTGATATTGAGCAGGGCCAGGTGTGTGATATTGAGCAGGGCCAGGTGTGTGATATTGAGCAGGGCCAGGTGGTGTGTGATATTGAGCAGGTGTGTGATATTGAGCAGGGCCAGGTGTGTGATATTGAGCAGGGCCAGGTGTGTGATATTGAGCAGGGCCAGGTGTGTGATATTGAGCAGGTGTGTGATATTGAGCAGGTGTGTGATATTGAGCAGGTGTGTGATATTGAGCAGGTGTGTGATATTGAGCAGGTGTGTGATATTGAGCAGGGCCAGGTCTGTGATATTGAGCAGGTGTGTGATATTGAGCAGGGCCAGGTGTGTGATATTGAGCAGGTGTGTGATATTGAGCAGGGCCAGGTGTGTGATATTGAGCAGGTGTGTGATATTGAGCAGGTGTGTGATATTGAGCAGGTGTGTGATATTGAGCAGGGCCAGGTGTGTGATATTGAGCAGGTGTGTGATATTGAGCAGGTGTGTGATATTGAGCAGGTGTGTGATATTGAGCAGGGCCAGGTGAGTGATATTGAGCAGGTGTGTGATATTGAGCAGGTGTGTGATATTGAGCAGGGCCAGGTGTGTGATATTGAGCAGGTGTGTGATATTGAGCAGGTGTGTGATATTGAGCAGGGCCAGGTGTGTGATATTGAGCAGGTGTGTGATATTGAGCAGGTGTGTGATATTGAGCAGGGCCAGGTGTGTGATATTGAGCAGGGCCAGGTGTGTGATATTGAGCAGGTGTGTGATATTGAGCAGGGCCAGGTGTGTGATATTGAGCAGGTGTGTGATATTGAGCAGGGCCAGGTGTGTGATATTGAGCAGGTGTGTGATATTGAGCAGGGCCAGGTGTGTGATATTGAGCAGGTGTGTGATATTGAGCAGGGCCAGGTGTGTGATATTGAGCAGGGCCAGGTGTGTGATATTGAGCAGGTGTGGCTGCTCCGGTCAAGACAGACAGCAGTGTGTGACCTGTCTCTGTGTGTGTGTGTGTGTGTGTGTGTGTGTGTGTGTGTGTGTGTGTGTGTGTGTGTGTGTGTGTGTGTGTGTGTGTGTGTGTGTGTGTGTGTGTGTGTGTGTGTGTTACAGAGCAGCGCACTACAGTCCAAGGACAGGTTTATTTTCTCCACACACAGACGGGAGTCAGTACCTGGCACGACCCGCGAATACCCAGGTACTACCCTCACTATACTACCCTCACTATACTACCCTCACTATACTACCCTCACTATACTACCCTCACTATACTACCCTCTACCCTCACTATACTACCCTCACTATACTACCCTCACTATACTACCCTCACTACACTACCCTCACTACACTACCCTCACTATACTACCCTCTACCCTCACTATACTACCCTCACTATACTGCCCTCACTATACTACCCTCTACCCTCACTACACTACCCTCACTATACTGCCCTCACTATACTACCCTCTACCCTCACTATACTACCCTCACTATACTACCCTCACTATACTACCCTCACTATACTACCCTCACTATACTACCCTCTACCCTCACTATACTACCCTCACTATACTACCCTCACTATACTGCCCTTACTATACTGCCCTCACTATACTACCCTCTACCCTCACTATACTACCCTCACTATACTACCCTCACTATACTACCCTCACTATACTGCCCTCACTATACTACCCTCACTATACTACCCTCTACCCTCACTATACTGCCCTCACTATACTGACCTCACTATACTACCCTCACTATACTACCCTCACTATACTACCCTCTACCCTCACTATACTGCCCTCACTATACTACCCTCACTATACTACCCTCTACCCTCACTATACTACCCTCACTATACTACCCTCACTATACTACCCTCTACCCTCACTATACTACCCTCACTATACTACCCTCACTATCCTACCCTCTACCCTCACTATACTACCCTCTACCCTCACTATACTACCCTCACTATACTACCCTCACTATACTACCCTCTACCGTTACTATACTATCCTCTACCCTCACTATACTACCCTCTACCCTCACTATACTACCCTCTACCGTTACTATACTACCCTCTACCCTCACTATACTACCCTCTACCCTCACTATACTACCCTCACTATACTACCCTCTACCCTCACTATACTACCCTCTACCCTCACTATACTACCCTCTACCCTCACTATACTACCCTCTACCGTTACTATACTACCCTCTACCCTCACTATACTACCCTCTCCATCTATCCTACCTCCCCCCTACCTCTCCATCTATCCTCCCCCCCTACCTCTCCATCTATCCTACCTCCCCCACTACCTCTCCATCTATCCTCCCCCTACCTCTCCATCTATCCTACCTCCCCCACTACCTCTCCATCTATCCTCCCCCTACCTCTCCATCTATCCTCCCCCTACCTCTCCATCTATCCTACCTCCCCCCTACCTCTCCATCTATCCTCCCCCTACCTCTCCATCTATCCTCCCCCCTACCTCTCCATCTATCCTCCCTCCCCCACTACCTCTCCATCTATCCTCCTCCCTACCTCTCCATCTATCCTACCTCCCCCCTGCCTCTCCATCTATCCTACCTCCCCCCTACCTCTCCATCTATCCTCCCCCTACCTCTCCATCTATCCTCCCCCTATCTCTCCATCTATCCTACCTCCCCACTACCTCTCCATCTATCCTCCCCCCTACCTCTCCATCTATCCTCCCCCTACCTCTCCATCTATCCTACCTCCCCCTACCTCTCCATCTATCCTCCCCCTATCTCTCCATCTATTCTACCTCCCCACTCCCCTCTCCATCTATCCTCCCCCTATCTCTCCATCTATCCTACCTCCCCCTACCTCTCCATCTATCCTCCTCCCTACCTCTCCATCTATCCTCCCCTACCTCTCCATCTATCCTCCCCCTACCTCTCCATCTATCCTCCCCCCTACCTCTCCATCTATCCTACCTCCCCCCTACCTCTCCATCTATCCTCCCCCTACCTCTCCATCTATCCTCCCCCCTACCTCTCCATCTATCCTCCCCCTACCTCTCCATCTATCCTACCTCCCCCCTACCTCTCCATCTATCCTACCTCCCCCTACCTCTCCATCTATCCTCCCCCTACCTCTCCATCTATCCTCCCCCCTACCTCTCCATCTATCCTACCTCCCCCCTACCTCTCCATCTATCCTCCCCCTACCTCTCCATCTATCCTCCCCCTACCTCTCCATCTATCCTCCCCCCTACCTCTCCATCTATCCTACCTCCCCCCTACCTCTCCATCTATCCTCCCCATCTATCCTCCCCCCTACCTCTCCATCTATCCTCCCCCCTACCTCTCCATCTATCCTACCCCCTACCTCCCATCTATCCTACCACCCCCCTACCTCTCCATCTATCCTCCCCCCTACCTCTCCATCTGTCCTCCCCCACTACCTCTCCATCTATCCTCCCCCTACCTCTCCATCTATCCTCCCCCTGCCTCTCCATCTATCCTACTTCCCCCTACCTCTCCATCTATCCTACCTCCGCCCTACCTCTCCATCTATCCTCCCCCCTACCTCTCCATCTATCCTCCCCCTACCTCTCCATCTATCCTACCTCCTCCACTACCTCTCCATCGATCCTCCCCCACTACCTCTCCATCTATCCTCCCCCTACCTCTCCATCTATCCTACCTCCCCCACTACCTCTCCATCTATCCTCCCCCCCTACCTCTTCATCTATCCTCCCCCCTAACTCTCCATCTATCCTACCTCCCCCACTACCTCTCCATCTATCCTCCCCCTACCTCTCCATCTATCCTACCTCCCCTACCTCTCCATCTATCCTACCTCCCCCACTACCTCTCCATCTATCCTCCCCCTACCTCTCCATCTATCCTACCTCCCCCTACCTCTCCATCTATCCTACCTCCCCCACTACCTCTCCATCTATCCTCCCCCTACCTCTCCATCTATCCTCCCCACTACCTCTCCATCTATCCTCCGCCACTACCTCTCCATCTATCCTCCCCCTACCTCTCCATCTATCCTCCCCCTACCTCTCCATCTATCCTCCCCCTACCTCTCCATCTATCCTACCTCCCCCCTACCTCTCCATCTATCCTACCTCCTCCCCTACCTCTCCATCGATCCTCCCCCACTACCTCTCCATCTATCCTCCCCCCTACCTCTCCATCTATCCTACCTCCCCCACTACCTCTCCATCTATCCTCCCCCCTACCTCTCCATCTATCCTCCCCCTACCTCTCCATCTATCCTACCTCCCCACTACCTCTCCATCTATCCTCCCCCTACCTCTCCATCTATCCTCCCCCCTACCTCTCCATCTATCCTACCTCCCCCCTACCTCTCCATCTATCCTACCTCCCCCCTACCTCTCCATCTATCCTACCTCCCCCTACCTCTCCATCTATCCTCCCCCCTACCTCTCCATCTATCCTACCTCCCCCTACCTCTCCATCTATCCTACCTCCCCCTACCTCTCCATCTATCCTACCTCCCCCCTACCTCTCCATCAATCCTCCCCCCTACCTCTCCATCTATCCTCCCCCCTACCTCTCCATCTATCCTCCCCCCTACCTCTCCATCTATCCTACCTCCCCCTACCTCTCCATCTAGCCTCCCCCCTACCTCTCCATCTATCCTCCCCCTACCTCTCCATCTATCCTCCCCCCCTACCTCTCCATCTATCCTCCCCCCTACCTCTCCATCTATCCTCCCCCCTACCTCTCCATCTATCCTCCCCCCTACCTCCCCCTACCTCTCCATCTATCCTACCTCCCCCCTACCTCTCCATCAATCCTCCCCCTACCTCTCCATCTATCCTCCCCCTACCTCTCCATCTATCCTCCCCCCTACCTCTCCATCTATCCTACCTCCCCCTACCTCTCCATCTATCCTACCTCCCCCTACCTCTCCATCTATCCTCCCCCTACCTCTCCATCTATCCTACCACCCCCTACCTATCCATCTATCCTCCCCCTACCTCTCCATCTATCCTACCTCCCCCCTACCTCTCCATCTATCCTCCCCCCTACCTCTCCATCTATCCTACCACCCCCTACCTATCCATCTATCCTCCCCCCTACCTCTCCATCTATCCTACCTCCCCCCTACCTCTCCATCTATCCTCCCCCCTACCTCTCCATCTATCCTCCCCCTACCTCTCCATCTATCCTCCCCCCTACCTATCCATCTATCCTCCCCCTACCTCTCCATCTATCCTACCTCCCCCTATCTCTCCATCTATCCTACCTCCCCCCACCTCTCCATCTATCCTCCCCCCTACCTCTCCATCTATCCTCCCCCCTACCTCTCCATCTATCCTCCCCCCTACCTCTCCATCTATCCTCCCCCTACCTATCCATCTATCCTCCCCACTACCTCTCCATCTATCCTACCTCCCCCACCTCTCCATCTATCCTCCCCCTACCTCTCCATCTATCCTCCCCCCTACCTCTCCATCTATCCTCCCCCCTACCTCTCCATCTATCCTCCCCCTACCTCTCCATCTATCCTCCCCCTACCTCTCCATCTATCCTACCTCCCCCCTATCTCTCCATCTATCCTACCTCCCCCCCCACCTCTCCATCTATCCTCCCCCTACCTCTCCATCTATCCTCCCCCCTACCTCTCCATCTATCCTACCTCTCCCTACCTCTCCATCTATCCTACCTCCCCCCTACCTCTCCATCTATCCTCCCCCTTCCTCTCCATCTAGCCTCCCCTTCCTCTCCATCTATCCTCCCCCTACCTCTCCATCTAACCTCCCCCCTACCTCTCCATCTATCCTACCACCACCCTACCTCTCCATCTATCCTCCCCCTACCTCTCCATCTATCCTCCCCCCACCTCTCCATCTATCCTCCCACCCCCTACCTCTCCATCTATCCTCCCCCTACCTCTCCATCTATCCTACCTCCCCCCTACCTCTCCATCTATCCTCCCCCCTACCTCTCCATCTATCCTACCTCCCCCCTACCTCTCCATCTAGCCTCCCCCTACCTCTCCATCTATCCTACCTCCCCCTACCTCTCATCTATCCTCCCCCCTACCTCTCCATCTATCCTCCCCCTACCTCTCCATCTATCCTCCCCCCACCTCTCCATCTATCCTCCCCCCTACCTCTCCATCTATCCTCCCCCTACCTCTCCATCTATCCTCCCCCACCTCTCCATCTATCCTCCCCCTACCTCTCCATCTATCCTCCCCCACCTCTCCATCTATCCTCCCCCTACCTCTCCATCTATCCTCCCCCCCACCTCTCCATCTATCCTACCTCCCCCTACCTCTCCATCTATCCTCCCCCTACCTCTCCATCTATCCTCCCCCCTACCTCTCCATCTATCCTCCCCCCTACCTCTCCATCTATCCTCCCCCCCACCTCTCCATCTATCCTACCTCCCCCCTACCTCTCCATCTATCCTCCCCCCACCTCTCCATCTATCCTACCTCCCCCTACCTCTCCATCTATCCTCCCCCCTACCTCTCCATCTATCCTCCCCCCTACCTCTCCATCTATCCTCCCCCCACCTCTCCATCTATCCTCCCCCCTACCTCTCCATCTATCCTCCCCCCTACCTCTCCATCTATCCTACCTCACCCCTACCTCTCCATCTATCCTCCCCCCTACCTCTCCATCTATCCTACCTCCCCCCTACCTCTCCATCTATCCTACCTCCCCCTACCTCTCCATCTATCCTCCCCCCTACCTCTCCATCTATCCTCCCCCCTACCTCTCCATCTATCCTACCTCCCCCCACCTCTCCATCTATCCTACCTCCCCCCTACCTCTCCATCTATCCTCCCCCTACCTCTCCATCTATCCTACCTCCCCCCTACCTCTCCATCTATCCTCCCCCCTACCTCTCCATCTATCCTCCCCCCTACCTCTCCATCTATCCTACCTCCCCCTACCTCTCCATCTATCCTCCCCCCTACCTCTCCATCTATCCTACCTCCCCCTACCTCTCCATCTATCCCCCCCTACCTCTCCATTTATCCTACCTCCCCCTACCTCTCCATCTATCCCTCCCTACCTCTACATCTATCCTCCCCCTATCTCTCCATCTATCCTCCCCCCCACCTCTCCATCTATCCTCCCCCCTACCTCTCCATCTATCCTCCCCTACCTCTCCATCTATCCTACCTCCCCCTACCTCTCCATCTATCCTCCCCCTATCTCTCCATCTATCCTACCTCCCCCTACCTCTCCATCTATCCTACCACCACCCTACCTCTCCATCTATCCTACCACCACCCTACCTCTCCATCTATCCTCCCCCCTACCTCTCCATCTATCCTCCCCCCACCTCTCCATCTATCCTCCCACCCCCTACCTCTCCATCTATCCTCCCCCTACCTCTCCATCTATCCTACCTCCCCCTACCTCTCCATCTATCCTCCCCCCTACCTCTCCATCTATCCTACCACCCCCCTACCTCTCCATCTATCCTACCTCCCCCCACCTCTCCATCTATCCTCCCCCTCTACCTCTCCATCTATCCTCCCCCCTACCTCTCCATCTATCCTCCCCCCTACCTCTCCATCTATCCTCCCCCCTACCTCTCCATCTATCCTACCTCCCCCCTACCTCTCCATCTATCCTCCCCCCTACCTCTCCGTCTATCCTACCACCACCCTACCTCTCCATCTATCCTACCTCCCCCCCACCTCTCCATCTATCCTCCCCCTACCTCTCCATCTAGCCTCCCCCCCTACCTCTCCATCTATCCTACCACCACCCTACCTCTCCATCTATCCTACCACCCCCCACCTCTCCATCTATCCTCCCCCTCTACCTCTCCATCTATCCTCCCCCCTACCTCTCCATCTATCCTCCCCCCTACCTCTCCATCTATCCTCCCCCTACCTCTCCATCTATCCTCCCCCTACCTCTCCATCTATCCTCCCCCTACCTCTCCATCTATCCTACTTCCCCCTACCTCTCCATCTATCCTCCCCCTACCTCTCTATCTATCCTACCTCTCCATCTATCCTCCCCCCTACCTCTCCATCTATCCTCCCCCCACTACCTCGTCCTTTACCACCCTACCTGAATCCAGTTGGAAGGTTTATAGCTCAGTAAGGTGTGTTGTGATTGGTGTAGAGCTCAGTAAGGTGTGTTGTGATTGGTTTATAGCTCAGTAAGGTGTGTTGTGATTGGTTTAGAGCTCAGTAAGGTGTGTTGTGATTGTTTTATAGCTCAGTAAGGTGTGTTGTGATTGGTTTATAGCTCAGTAAGGTGTGTTGTGATTGGTTTATAGCTCAGTAAGGTGTGTTGTGATTGGTTTATAGCTCAGTAAGGTGTGTTGTGATTGGTTTATAGCTCAGTAAGGTGTGTTGTGATTGGTATAGAGCTCAGTAAGGTGTGTTGTGATTGGTGTAGAGCTCAGTAAGGTGTGTTGTGATTGGTTTATAGCTCAGTAAGGTGTGTTGTGATTGGTTTAGAGCTCAGTAAGGTGTGTTGTGATTGGTTTAGAGCTCAGTAAGGTGTGTTGTGATTGGTGTAGAGCTCAGTAAGGTGTATTGTGATTGGTCCCAGGCACCTGATAATGAGGTGTATTGTGATTGGTCCAGGGACTTGATAGTGAGGTGTATTGTGATTGGTCCAGGGACCAGATAGTGAGGTGTGTTGTGATTGGTCCCAGGCAGCTGATAGTGAGGTGTATTGTGATTGGTCCCAGGGACCTGATAGTGAGGTGTGTTGTGATTGGTCCAGGGACTTGATAGTGAGGTGTGTTGTGATTGGTCCAGGGACCTGACCAGTGAGGTGTGTTGTGATTGGTCCAGGGACCTGACCAGTGAGGTGTGTTGTGATTGGTTCAGGGACCTGACTAGTGAGGTGTGTTGTGATTGGTCCAGGGACCAGATAGTGAGGTGTGTTGTGATTGGTCCAGGGACATGATAGTGAGGTGTGTTGTGATTGGTCCAGGGACCAGATAGTGAGGTGTGTTGTGATTGGTCCAGGGACCTGACCAGTGAGGTGTGTTGTGATTGGTCCAGGGACATGATAGTGAGGTGTGTTGTGATTGGTCCAGGGACCAGATAGTGAGGTGTATTGTGATTGGTCCAGGCACCTGATAGTGAGGTGTGTTGTGATTGGTCCAGGGACCTGACCAGTGAGGTGTGTTGTGATTGGTCCAGGGATCTGACCAGTGAGGTGTGTTGTGATTGGTCCAGGGACCTGACCAGTGTGAGCTGTGAGGAGTTGGGTCCTCTGCCGGCCGGATGGGAGGTGAGGAGTACGGTATCTGGAAGGATCTACTTTGTGGATCACAACAACCGAACAACGCAGTTCACTGACCCTCGGCTTCACACCATCATCAGGTGCACACTTATTTCACTTATTGCACTTATTGCACTTATTACACTTATTGCACTTATTTCACTTATTTCAGTTATTTCATAAACGTAGTTATGCCCCTCGTGTGAAAAGTGATTTCCACCTTACGCTCAATAACTGGTTCCCTTTAGTTGCCATGACTCCAACCAAACACTTCCTGTAGTTGTCATCTCGCGTCGATGTGGAGGAATTTACTGTAGTTGCCATGACTCCAACCAAACACTTCCTGTAGTTGTCATCTCGCGTCGATGTGGAGGAATTTACTGTAGTTGCCATGACTCCAACCAAACACTTCCTGTAGTTGTCATCTCGCGTCGATGTGGAGGAATTTACTGTAGTTGCCATGACTCCAACCAAACACTTCCTGTAGTTGTCATCTCGCGTCGATGTGGAGGAATTTACTGTAGTTGCCATGACTCCAACCAAACACTTCCTGTAGTTGTCATCTCACGTCGATGTGGAGGAATTTTGGCCCAGATCCTCCCACAAACATCTCGATTGGGATTTG
>NW_025546990.1:122500-135000 GCF_905237065.1 Salmo salar | reverse complement strand
TGGTTAACCAGTTAGCTGGGGGAATCCCCTGTCTACCACGTTGGTTAACCAGTTAGCTGGGGGCCATGGGAATCTCCTGGCTACCACGTTGGTTAACCAGTTAGCTGGGGGAATCCCCTGGCTACCACGTTGGTTAACCAGTTAGCTGGGGGCCATGGGAATCCCCTGTCTACCGCGTTGGTTAACCAGTTAGCTGGGGGCCATGGGAATCCCCTGTCTACCACGTTGGTTAACCAGTTAGCTGGGGGCCATGGGAATCCCCTGGCTACCACGTTGGTTAACCAGTTAGCTGGGGGCCATGGGAATCCCCTGTCTACCACGTTGGTTAACCAGTTAGCTGGGGGGAATCCCCTGGCTACCACGTTGGTTAACCAGTTAGCTGGGGGAATCCCCTGGCTACCACGTTGGTTAACCAGTTAGCTGGGGGGAATCCCCTGGCTACCACGTTGGTTAACCAGTTAGCTGGGGGCCATGGGAATCCCCTGTCTACCACGTTGGTTAACCAGTTAGCTGGGGGCCATGGGAATCCCCTGGCTACCACGTTGGTTAACCAGTTAGCTGGGGGCCATGGGAATCCCCTGGCTACCACGTTGGTTAACCAGTTAGCTGGGGGGAATCCCCTGGCTACCACGTTGGTTAACCAGTTAGCTGGGGGCCATGGGAATCCCCTGGCTACCACGTTGGTTAACCAGTTAGCTGGGGGGAATCCCCTGTCTACCACGTTGGTTAACCAGTTAGCTGGGGGGAATCCCCTGGCTACCACGTTGGTTAACCAGTTAGCTGGGGGAATCCCCTGGCTACCACGTTGGTTAACCAGTTAGATGGGGGGAATCCCCTGTCTACCACGTTGGTTAACCAGTTAGCTGGGGGCCATGGGAATCCCCTGGCTACCACGTTGGTTAACCAGTTAGCTGGGGGGAATCCCCTGGCTACCACGTTGGTTAACCAGTTAGCTGGGGGCCATGGGAATCCCCTGGCTACCACGTTGGTTAACCAGTTAGCTGGGGGCCATGGGAATCCCCTGGCTACCACGTTGGTTAACCAGTTAGCTGGGGGAATCCCCTGGCTACCACGTTGTTTAACCAGTTAGCTGGGGGAATCCCCTGGCTACCACGTTGGTTAACCAGTTAGCTGGGGGCCATGGGAATCCCCTGGCTACCACGTTGGTTAACCAATTAGCTGGGGGCCATGGGAATCTCCTGTCTACCGCGTTGGTTAACCAATTAGCTGGGGGAATCCCTGGCTACCACGTTGGTTAACCAGTTAGCTGGGGGAATCCCCTGTCTACCACGTTGGTTAACCAGTTAGCTGGGGGGAATCCCCTGGCTACCACGTTGGTTAACCAGTTAGCTGGGGGCCATGGGAATCCCCTGTCTACCACGTTGGTTAACCAGTTAGCTGGGGGGAATCCCCTGGCTACCACGTTGGTTAACCAGTTAGCTGGGGGGAATCCCCAGGCTACCACGTTGGTTAACCAGTTAGCTGGGGGGAATCCCCTGGCTACCACGTTGGTTAACCAGTTAGCTGGGGGCCATGGGAATCCCCTGGCTACCACGTTGGTTAACCAGTTAGCTGGGGGGAATCCCCTGTCTACCACGTTGGTTAACCAATTAGCTGGGGGGAATCCCCTGGCTACCACGTTGGTTAACCAGTTAGCTGGGGGGAATCCCCTGTCTACCACGTTGGTTAACCAGTTAGCTGGGGGGAATCCCCTGGCTACCACGTTGGTTAACCAGTTAGCTGGGGGGAATCCCCTGGCTACCACGTTGGTTAACCAGTTAGCTGGGGGGAATCCCCTGGCTACCACGTTGGTTAACCAGTTAGCTGGGGGCCATGGGAATCCCCTGGCTACCACGTTGGTTAACCAGTTAGCTGGGGGGAATCTCCTGTCTACCACGTTGGTTAACCAGTTAGCAGTGGGCCATGGGAATCCCCTGTCTACCACGTTGGTTAACCAGTTAGCTGGGGGCCATGGGAATCCCCTGGCTACCACGTTGGTTAACCAGTTAGCTGGGGGGAATCCCCTGGCTACCACGTTGGTTAACCAGTTAGCTGGGGGAATCCCTGGCTACCACGTTGGTTAACCAGTTAGCTGGGGTGAATCCCCTGGCTACCACGTTGGTTAACCAGTTAGCTGGGGGGAATCCCCTGGCTACCACGTTGGTTAACCAGTTAGCTGGGGGCCATGGGAATCCCCTGGCTACCACGTTGGTTAACCAGTTAGCTGGGGGGAATCCCCTGTCTACCACGTTGGTTAACCAGTTAGCTGGGGGCCATGGGAATCCCCTGGCTACCACGTTGGTTAACCAGTTAGCTGGGGGAATCCCCTGTCTACCACGTTGGTTAACCAGTTAGCTGGGGGCCATGGGAATCCCCTGTATTGTCATAACATTGTAATAATGTTGTATTGTGGTTATACAGGGAGTGGCTGTACCTGCTGTGGTAACGTTGTAATAGCGTTGTAATAACGTTGTATTGTGGTTATACAGGGAGTGGCTGTACCTGCTGTGGTAACGTTGTAATAACGTTGTATTGTGGTTATTCAGGTAGTGGCTGTACCTGCTGTGGTAACGTTGTAATAACGTTGTAATAACATTGTATTGTGGTTATACAGGGAGTGGCTGTACCTGCTGTGGTAACGTTGTAATAACGTTGTATTGTGGTTATACAGGGAGTGGCTGTACCTGCTGTGGTAACATTGTAATAGCGTTGTAATAACGTAATAACGTTGTATTGTGGTTATACAGGGAGTGGCTGTACCTGCTGTGCCATGAGATGTTGAACCCGTACTACGGCCTGTTCCAGTACTCAACAGACAACATTTACACACTACAGATCAACCCTGACTCCTCTATCAACCCTGTGAGTACACACACTACAGATCAACCCCTGACTCCTCTATCAACCCTGTGAGTACACACACTACAGATCCACCCTGACTCCTCTATCAACCCTGTGAGTACACACACTACAGATCAACCCTGGCTCCTCTATCAACCCTGTGAGTACACACACTACAGATCAACCCTGTGAGTACACACACTACAGATCAACCCTGACTCCTCTATCAACCCTGTGAATACACACACATTACAGATCAACCCTGTGCATACACACACTACAGATCAACCCTGTGAGTACACACATATTACAGATCAACCTTGTGAGTACACACACACACTACAGATCAACCCTGTGAGTACACACACACATTACAGATCAACCCTGTGAGTACACACACTACAGATCAACCCTGTGAGTACACACACATTACAGATCAACCCTGTGAGTACACACACACATTACAGATCAACCCTGTGAGTACACACACTACAGATCAACCCTGTGAGTACACACACTACAGATCAACCCTGTGAGTACACACACTACAGATCAACCCTGTGAGTACACACACGCACACTACAGATCACCCCTGTGAGTACACACACTACAGATCACCCCTGTGAGTACACACACACATTACAGATCAACCCTGTGAGTACACACACTACAGATCACCCCTGTGAGTACTGATGACGATGGTGGTGTGTGTGTGTATATAGGACCACCTGTCGTATTTCCACTTTGTGGGTCGTGTGATGGGCCTGGCGGTGTTCCATAGCCACTACATCAACGGCGGCTTCACCCTGCCCTTCTACAAGCAGCTGCTGGGGAAGCCTATAACGCTGCAAGACCTGGAGACCACTGATCCGGAACTACACAAGAGTCTGGTCTGGATACTGTGAGTACCACGCGCACTAGCTTTACTGATCCGGAACTACACAAGAGTCTGGTCTGGATACTGTGAGTACCACGCGCTAGCTTTACTGACCCTGGACTAGACAAGAGTCTGGTCTGGATATTGTGAGTACCACACGCTAGGTTTACTGATCCGGAACTACACAAGAGTCTGGTCTGGATACTGTGAGTACCACGCGCTAGCTTTACTGATCCTGGACTAGACTAGAGTCTGGTCTGGATACTGTGAGTACCACACGCTAGCTTTACTGACCCTGGACTACACAAGAGTCTGGTCTGGATACTGTGAGTACCACACACTAGCTTTACTGACCCTGGACTAGACAAGAGTCTGGTCTGGATACTGTGAGTACCACACGCTAGGTTTACTGACCCTGGACTAGACAATAGTCTGGTCTGGATACTGTGAGTACCACGCGCTAGCTTTACTGATCCTGGACTAGACTAGAGTCTGGTCTGGATACTGTGAGTACCACGCGCTAGCTTTACTGACCCTGGACTAGACAAGAGTCTGGTCTGGATACTGTGAGTACCACACGCTAGGTTTACTGATCCTGGACTAGACTAGAGTCTGGTCTGGATACTGTGAGTACCACACACTAGGTTTACTGATCCTGGACTAGACTAGAGTCTGGTCTGGATACTGTGAGTACCACACACTAGGTTTACTGATCCGGAACTACACAAGAGTCTGGTCTGGATACTGTGAGTACCACGCGCTAGCTTTACTGACCCTGGACTAGACAAGAGTCTGGTCTGGATACTGTGAGTACCACAAGCTAGGTTTACTGATCCTGGACTAGACTAGAGTCTGGTCTGGATACTGTGAGTACCACACACTAGGTTTACTGATCCGGAACTACACAAGAGTCTGGTCTGGATACTGTGAGTACCACACACTAGGTTTACTGATCCGGAACTACACAAGAGTCTGGTCTGGATACTGTGAGTACCACACGCTAGCTTTACTGATCCGGAACTACACAAGAGTCTGGTCTGGATACTGTGAGTACCACGCGCTAGGTTTACTGACCCTGGACTAGACTAGAGTCTGGTCTGTATACTGTGAGTACCACGCGCTAGCTTTACTGATCCGGAACTACACAAGAGTCTGGTCTGGATACTGTGAGTACCACGCGCTAGCTTTACTGATCCTGGACTAGACAAGAGTCTGATCTGGATACTGTGAGTACCACACACTAGCTTTACTGACCCTGGACTAGAGTCTGGTCTGGATACTGTGAGTACCACACACTAGCTTTACTGACCCTGGACTAGACAAGAGTCTGGTCTGGATACTGTGAGTACCACACGCTAGCTTTACTGACCCTGGACTAGACAAGAGTCTGGTCTGGATACTGTGAGTACCACACACTAGTAATTACACTAGCTTTACTGATCCTGGACTAGACAAGAGTCTGGTCTGGATACTGTGAGTACCACACGCTAGCTTTACTGATCCTGGACTAGACAAGAGTCTGGTCTGGATACTGTGAGTACCACACACTAGCTTTACTGACCCTGGACTAGACAAGAGTCTGGTCTGGATACTGTGAGTACCACACGCTAGGTTTACTGATCCTGGACTAGACTAGAGTCTGGTCTGGATACTGTGAGTACCACACACTAGGTTTACTGATCCTGGACTAGACTAGAGTCTGGTCTGGATACTGTGAGTACCACACACTAGGTTTACTGATCCGGAACTACACAAGAGTCTGGTCTGGATACTGTGAGTACCACGCGCTAGCTTTACTGACCCTGGACTAGACAAGAGTCTGGTCTGGATACTGTGAGTACCACAAGCTAGGTTTACTGATCCTGGACTAGACTAGAGTCTGGTCTGGATACTGTGAGTACCACACACTAGGTTTACTGATCCGGAACTACACAAGAGTCTGGTCTGGATACTGTGAGTACCACACACTAGGTTTACTGATCCGGAACTACACAAGAGTCTGGTCTGGATACTGTGAGTACCACACGCTAGCTTTACTGATCCGGAACTACACAAGAGTCTGGTCTGGATACTGTGAGTACCACGCGCTAGGTTTACTGACCCTGGACTAGACTAGAGTCTGTTCTGTATACTGTGAGTACCACGCGCTAGCTTTACTGATCCGGAACTACACAAGAGTCTGGTCTGGATACTGTGAGTACCACGCGCTAGCTTTACTGATCCTGGACTAGACAAGAGTCTGGTCTGGATACTGTGAGTACCACACACTAGCTTTACTGACCCTGGACTAGAGTCTGGTCTGGATACTGTGAGTACCACACACTAGCTTTACTGACCCTGGACTAGACAAGAGTCTGGTCTGGATACTGTGAGTACCACACGCTAGCTTTACTGACCCTGGACTAGACAAGAGTCTGGTCTGGATACTGTGAGTACCACACACTAGTAATTACACTAGCTTTACTGACCCTGGACTAGACAAGAGTCTGGTCTGGATACTGTGAGTACCACACACTAGTAATTACACTAGCTTTACTGATCCTGGACTAGACAAGAGTCTGGTCTGGATACTGTGAGTACCACACACTAGCTTTACTGACCCTGGACTAGACTAGAGTCTGGTCTGGATACTGTGAGTACCACACAGTAGTAATTACAGCACTGTCTCTTCATTTCTGGGTATTACAACGTTATCTCTGTGTGTGTGTGTGTGTGCGCAGGGAGAACGACATCTCGTCGGTTCTAGATCATACGTTCTGCGTGGAACACAGTGCCTTCGGGAAGTTCCTTCAGCACGAGCTGAAACCCGACGGCCAGAACGTCCCGGTAACCGAGGACAACAAGAAGGAGTACGTGAAGCTCTACGTGAACTGGAGGTTCATGAGGGGCATCGAGGCTCAGTTCTTAGCTCTGCAGAAAGGATTCAGTCAGCTGATTCCTCAGCACCTCCTCAAACCGTTTGACCACAAGGAGCTGGAGGTACCTGTCTGTCTGGTCTGTCTGTCTGTCTGTCTGTCTGTCTGTCTGTCTGTCTGTCTGTCTGTCTGTCTGTCTGTCTGTCTGTCTGTCTGTCTGTCTGTCTGTCTGTCTGGCCTGTCTTCCTGTCTCTCTCTAGTGTATAATGGGAGGCCTGTCTTCCTGTCTTCCTGTCTTCCTGTCTCTCTCTAGTGTATAATGGGAGGCCTGTCTTCCTGTCTTCCTGTCTTCCTGTCTCTCTCTAGTGTATAATGGGGGGCCTGTCTTCCTGTCTTCCTGTCTTCCTGTCTCTCTCTAGTGTATAATGGGAGGCCTGTCTTCCTGTCTTCCTGTCTCTCTCTAGTGTATAATGGGGGGCCTGTCTTCCTGTCTTCCTGTCTCTCTCTAGTGTATAATGGGGGGCCTGTCTTCCTGTCTTCCTGTCTTCCTGTCTCTCTCTAGTGTATAATGGGAGGCCTGTCTTCCTGTCTTCCTGTCTCTCTCTAGTGTATAATGGGAGGCCTGTCTTCCTGTCTTCCTGTCTCTCTCTCTAGTGTATAATGGGGGGCCTGTCTTCCTGTCTTCCTGTCTCTCTCTCTAGTGTATAATGGGAGGCCTGTCTTCCTGTCTTCCTGTCTCTCTCTAGTGTATAATGGGAGGCCTGTCTTCCTGTCTTCCTGTCTCTCTCTAGTGTATAATGGGGGGCCTGTCTTCCTGTCTTCCTGTCTTCCTGTCTCTCTCTAGTGTATAATGGGAGGCCTGTCTTCCTGTCTTCCTGTCTTCCTGTCTCTCTCTAGTGTATAATGGGGGGCCTGTCTTCCTGTCTTCCTGTCTTCCTGTCTCTCTCTAGTGTATAATGGGAGGCCTGTCTTCCTGTCTTCCTGTCTTCCTGTCTCTCTCTAGTGTATAATGGGAGGCCTGTCTTCCTGTCTTCCTGTCTTCCTGTCTCTCTCTAGTGTATAATGGGGGGCCTGTCTTCCTGTCTTCCTGTCTCTCTCTAGTGTATAATGGGAGGCCTGTCTTCCTGTCTTCCTGTCTCTCTCTCTAGTGTATAATGGGGGCCTGTCTTCCTGTCTTCCTGTCTCTCTCTAGTGTATAATGGGAGGCCTGTCTTCCTGTCTTCCTGTCTTCCTGTCTCTCTCTAGTGTATAATGGGGGGCCTGTCTTCCTGTCTTCCTGTCTCTCTCTAGTGTATAATGGGAGGCCTGTCTTCCTGTCTTCCTGTCTCTCTCTCTAGTGTATAATGGGGGGCCTGTCTTCCTGTCTTCCTGTCTCTCTCTAGTGTATAATGGGAGGCCTGTCTTCCTGTCTTCCTGTCTTCCTGTCTCTCTCTAGTGTATAATGGGAGGCCTGTCTTCCTGTCTTCCTGTCTCCCTCTAGCTGATAATCGGGGGCCTGTCTTCCTGTCTTCCTGTCTTCCTGTCTCCCTCTAGCTGATAATCGGGGGCCTGTCTTCCTGTCTTCCTGTCTCCCTCTAGCTGATAATCGGGGGCCTGTCTTCCTGTCTTCCTGTCTCCCTCTAGCTGATAATCGGGGGCCTGGGGAAGATCGATCTAGCAGATTGGAAGTCTAACACCCGTTTGAAGCACTGTGCTGTGGACAGTAATGTGGTTTGCTGGTTCTGGGAGGCTGTGGAGAGCTTCACTGAGGAGAGGAGAGGACGACTACTGCAGTTTGTTACTGGTTCTACCAGAGTTCCACTACAGGGATTCAAGGCACTACAGGGTGGGTCGCACACACACCCCGCATCCTGCACTATGAACAGAGAACAGAGATAACTACAAGGTTCCAGAACAGCTAAACTAGAATGTGTTCTAGAACAGTGATAACTAGAATGTGTTGGTGTTCTAGAACAGTTATAACTAGAATGTGTTCTAGAACAGTGATAACTACAAGGTTCTAGAACAGCTAAACTAGAATGTGTGTGTGTTCTAGAACAGTGATAACTAGAATGTGTGTGTGTGTTCTAGAACAGTGATAACTAGAATGTGTGTGTGTGTGTTCTAGAACAGTGATAACTAGAATGTGTGTGTGTGTTCTAGAACAGTGATAACTAGAATGTGTGTGTGTGTTCTAGAACAGTGATAACTAGAATGTGTGTGTGTGTTCTAGAACAGTGATAACTAGAATGTGTGTGTGTGTTCTAGAACAGTGATAACTAGAATGTGTGTGTGTGTGTTCTAGAACAGTGATAACTAGAATGTGTGTGTGTGTGTTCTAGAACAGTGATAACTAGAATGTGTGTGTGTGTTCTAGAACAGTGATAACTAGAATGTGTGTGTGTGTTCTAGAACAGTGATAACTAGAATGTGTGTGTGTGTTCTAGAACAGTGATAACTAGAATGTGTGTGTGTGTGTTCTAGAACAGTGATAACTAGAATGTGTGTGTGTGTTCTAGAACAGTGATAACTAGAATGTGTGTGTGTGTTCTAGAACAGTGATAACTAGAATGTGTGTGTGTGTTCTAGAACAGTGATAACTAGAATGTGTGTGTGTGTTCTAGAACAGTGATAACTAGAATGTGTGTGTGTGTGTTCTAGAACAGTGATAACTAGAATGTGTGTGTGTGTTCTAGAACAGTGATAACTAGAATGTGTGTGTGTGTGTTCTAGAACAGTGATAACTAGAATGTGTGTGTGTGTTCTAGAACAGTGATAACTAGAATGTGTGTGTGTGTTCTAGAACAGTGATAACTAGAATGTGTGTGTGTGTGTTCTAGAACAGTGATAACTAGAATGTGTGTGTGTGTTCTAGAACAGTGATAACTAGAATGTGTGTGTGTGTGTTCTAGAACAGTGATAACTAGAATGTGTGTGTGTGTGTTCTAGAACAGTGATAACTAGAATGTGTGTGTGTGTTCTAGAACAGTGATAACTAGAATGTGTGTGTGTGTTCTAGAACAGTGATAACTAGAAATGTGTGTGTGTGTTCTAGAACAGTGATAACTAGAATGTGTGTGTGTGTTCTAGAACAGTGATAACTAGAATGTGTGTGTGTGTGTTCTAGAACAGTGATAACTAGAATGTGTGTGTGTGTTCTAGAACAGTGATAACTAGAATGTGTGTGTGTAAGGTTCTACAGGTTCAGCAGGCCCAAGGCTGTTTACCATCCATCTGATAGAGGCCAACACAGACAACCTGCCCAAGGCACACACATGGTAAGACCACACACACACACACTACACACACTACACACACACACACACAGACACACACAGACACACACACACACACACACACACACACACACACACACACACTACACACACACACACACACACACACACACACACACTGCCCACGGATTCTCCTCTTTGCTGAAACCATCTCACCAGAGGAAGAAACCCATCCATCAGAGAGTAGGACATGCAGTACCCTTTCTGACCACACAGCATCAGATACCTGGTCTACACATACTGAGACAGAGAGGTGCTGTTTCACTGTCCAGACAGCATCAGATACCTGGTCTACACATACTGAGACAGAGGGGGCGCTGTTTCACTGTCCACACAGCATCAGATACCTGGTCTACACATACTGAGACAGAGGGGGCGCTGTTTCACTGTCCAGACAGCATCAGATAGATGCTGTTTCACTGTCCAGACAGCATCAGATACCTGGTCTACACATACTGAGACAGAGGGGGCGCTGTTTCACTGTCCAGACAGCATCAGATACCTGGTCTACACATACTGAGACAGAGGGGGCGCTGTTTCACTGTCCAGACAGCATCAGATAGATGCTGTTTCACTGTCCAGACAGCATCAGATACCTGGTCTACACATACTGAGACAGAGAGGTGCTGTTTCACTGTCCAGACAGCATCAGATAGATGCTGTTTCACTGTCCAGACAGCATCAGATACCTGGGCTACACATACTGAGACAGAGAGGTGCTGTTTCACTGTCCAGACAGCATCAGATAGATGCTGTTTCACTGTCCAGACAGCATCAGAGAGGTGCTGTTTCACTGTCCAGACAGCATCAGATACCTGGGCTACACATACTGAGACAGAGAGGTGCTGTTTCACTGTCCAGACAGCATCAGAGAGGTGCTGTTTCACTGTCCAGACAGCATCAGATACCTGGTCTACACATACTGAGACAGAGAGGTGCTGTTTCACTGTCCAGACAGCATCAGATACCTGGGCTACACATACTGAGACAGAGAGGTGCTGTTTCACTGTCCAGACAGCATCAGATAGGTGCTGTTTCACTGTCCAGACAGCATCAGATAGATGCTGTTTCACTGACCAGACAGCATCAGATACCTGGGCTACACATACTGAGACAGAGAGGTGCTGTTTCACTGTCCAGACAGCATCAGATACCTGGTCTACACATACTGAGACAGAGAGGTGCTGTTTCACTGTCCAGACAGCATCAGATACCTGGGCTACACATACTGAGACAGAGAGGTGCTGTTTCACTGTCCAGACAGCATCAGAGAGGTGCTGTTTCACTGTCCAGACAGCATCAGATAGATGCTGTTTCACTGACCAGACAGCATCAGATACCTGGGCTACACATACTGAGACAGAGAGGTGCTGTTTCACTGTCCAGACAGCATCAGATACCTGGGCTACACATACTGAGACAGAGAGGTGCTGTTTCACTGTCCAGACAGCATCAGAGAGGTGCTGTTTCACTGTCCAGACAGCATCAGATAGATGCTGTTTCACTGACCAGACAGCATCAGATACCTGGGCTACACATACTGAGACAGAGAGGTGCTGTTTCACTGTCCAGACAGCATCAGAGAGGTGCTGTTTCACTGTCCAGACAGCATCAGAGAGATGCTGTTTCACTGTTCAGACAGCATCAGAGAGATGCTGTTTCACTGTCCAGACAGCATCAGAGAGATGCTGTTTCACTGTCCAGACAGCATCAGAGAGATGCTGTTTCACTGTCCAGACAGCATCAGATACATGGTCTACACATACTGAGACAGAGAGGTGCTGTTTCACTGACCAGACAGCATCAGAGAGGAGCTGTTTCACTGTCCAGACAGCATCAGATACATGGTCTACACATACTGAGACCGAGAGATGCTGTTTCACTGTCCATTAAATTCTGTAACTGTTTTAAAGTCGCCATCGGCCTCATGGTGAAATCCCTGAGGGGTTTCCTTCCTCTCCGTTAACTGAGTTAGGAGGGACGCCTCTATCTTTGTAGTGACCGGGTGTATTGATACACCATCCAAAGTGTAATCAATAACTTCACTATGCTCAAAGGTTTGATTCTGTGTTTGAAATTCACTGCTCAACGTGAGGGACCTTCCAGATAATTGTATGTGTGGGGTACAGAGAGGAGGGAGTCATTCAACAATGATGTAAAACACTATATACACACAGTATTATTGAGACACACAGAGAGAGTCCATGCAACTTATTATGTGACCTGTTCAGCACATTTTTACCTCCTGAACTGATTTAGACTGAACATAACAAAGGGGTTTAATAGTTATCGACTCAAGACATTTCCGCTTGTAATTTTTAATTGATTTGTAAACACGTAATTCCACTTTGTCGTTATGGGGTATTAGATTATATTATATATTATATTGGGGTATTAGTGTGTCACTGGGCTCCACACAATCAGCGTTTCATCCATTTAAATTCAGGCTGCGACAGAACGAGAGGTGGGAAGGTTCTGTACATCACTGGATATTAATCTCTCTCTCCCTCTCTCTCCCCCTCCCTCTCTCTCTCCCTCTCTCTCCCCCTCCCTCTCTCCCTCCCTCTCTCTCTCCCTCCCTCTCCCCTCCCTCTCTCTCTCTCTCCTCTCTCTCCCCTCCCTCTCCCCTCCCTCTCTCTCCCTCCCTCTCTC